>NC_140945.1:67063780-67236280 GCF_014529385.1 Adiantum capillus-veneris
GGTTGGGGTAGTTCTATATGCTCAATACTTGATTGGCTTCTATAATTTCAATGGAATCCTATTATTTCAGCCAAATCCTACTCTCTATCCTTGTGTGATCACTCTAAGCAACCAAGTAAAATTTTTTCAACTGAGCCTTAAATTTGTTGTACTTTTTTGTTGTGTCAAACTAATTCACTGTATATACTTATTTGCTATGTGTAGCCTAATTTGCTGTCCCTTTCAACATACTTTCACTACAAGAGGTTGTGTGCTCTTGTGACGCTGTTAGCGACGGAAATACACTGGGTTTTCATAACCCCCGGCGTCGCTAAAACCGTCGCTAATAGCGTCGCTATATGCGTCGCTATATAGAGACGCTCATAGCGACGGTCATAGCGATGGTTATAGCGACGTTTACACAGAAGTCTATAGCGACGCTTATAGCGACGCTCCAGAGCCATAAATAGCGACGGTTATAGCGACGTCCGAGAGAAATTTTTTTTGGTGACAGGGCATTGAATGCCCTGCCACCCATCAACCATATTGTACTTGATTCACTTAAAAACAAAAGTGCAAGGGTAGATAATAGACCCAAAATAGTCACCCACAAGACGCATTGTTTGCAAAATTGACAAGCGTAAAATTGACAAGCGTACAATTGACAATTGTACACATCATAGGCAAAATGAATTGATTGGCAAATGTAATAATGACAATTGTACAACATCATAGACATAAAGAATTGATTGGCAAAATGAACTGCGGTGACAAATGTAATAATATACATGGTTCAAAAAGACGTATAAAATCCGTCTCATGATACATAAGCTATGAGAAACCCTAAACTAATGCTATCTAGCTACGGCTAAACTGACGTCGTCTAGTCAGACGTCTCATCGCGTCCAAGCGGCGTATCTGTCGGATTCTGCAAAAAAAGACAATAAGACAGCTTTCAGTAAGTATAAACATATAACGACATTTATAAAACAATACAAAAAATAGAAAAGAGTAAACCCTAATACCAACCATGCCGCCGCGAGAACTGAGAATGTCCATCAGGGCGTTTAAGCCCTTCCTGCCTGCGTACTCGCGCTCGTACGGTGTGGGATCACGTCCTGTCATCGACCACTGCCAAAGCATACAAAGATTTCATTATGTTAGAATTAAAAAACTCATAAACCCTAAACTATCAAACATAAAGAGCAATGCGAAAACACTTACAAAATCGGCCTCAAATGATGCCCATCCACCGCTCCCCAAGTGGTGCGAGCTCCCTGCCTCTACTCGCGCTCTGGCTGCATCCTTTTGTTGCTTCCACTTGTCGGGATTCTCGCGCGCTGCTTTCTTTGCATTCTTCCAATCTTCTTTGGCCAGCCAATCTGGCATGTTCCACCCATGCTTGATTGCTTTTTGCACTTCGAAATGCTTGTGTTTGCAGTATTCGCGCATTCGAATCTTCATTAGGTCTTCATTGAAGCGCTGATCCCGTGTTGGAACGGGAAACTCATCATGAAGTATGCTGATGACTCTGTCTTTTAAATCACTTGGTACTTCACTCCATTTGTTTAGTATGTAGTGTCTAAACAGCAGAGAGCAAAGACCACGCATACGCGAGATCACCTTCTTGCCGTCATCATCCATGATGATGCCGCCGCTGAAGTCGATGGAGTAAGGCAAGCCCTCTGGCCGGTGACGCGTGAACATGGGTGTCCCGGCAGGGGTCTCTAGCGGCGTGTTGATGGGGGTACGGTCGTCACGTGTCTCCACCGGCGTCTGGGCCCCGAAGCGAGGAGTGTCGAGTGGGCTGTCTCCTGGCGGAGTAGGTAGAGGTGTGTAACTGCTAGGAACAGTAAGCCGCGCAAAACCTGGCGTAGATGGCGATGCTGTGGCTGGTGTGGGGGCGGGCAAAGAAGGGGAGGGTAAAGAGCCTCTTCGAACACGAGGCGGTGTGGAGGCATCGGCGGCGGAATCCCCACAACAACCGCCACCGCCACCACTAGAGCGCCGGTGTCTAGACGAGTGTGAAGATCGTCTTGTCGACACCGAAGCTTCGGAGCGCGCCGAATGCTCCGAAAGAGAGGGAGATGCGGATGGAGTAGGAACGCGCGATGATGCGCCAGAGCGATGACGCTCCACGTACCACTGTCTCTGCTGCGGTGACAAAGAAGAAATAAACTCCTCATCATCCATACCTGCATTAAACACACGAATATTTAAACTTAATATTGAATGAATAGAGTAGACAATGACGCAAAGACCATTAAATACAATGACGTAATGACGCATATAAATACAATGACGCAATGAATTGAGTGATAGAAGAGTCAAGTCGAAAACTCAGAATTTTCAATCAAAAGATGTGAGCGCGAGTAGAAAAGAGCGTTATACACCATGGAAGGTACTTAGAGAGCCAGAGCTTTTACAACACAGAGCAAAATTGTTCAAATACAATATTTGTGGCTTTAAGAGATCTCTCTCTCATCCTCGTATAACTCAGCATAAATTCCTATATCTATATAGAGCTCTCCGTTTAAACACATATCCTCTATTTCATTTTGTAGATCCTCTGCATGCACCCCAAATAGAGTAGTAGCATCTTGATGCTCGTCTGGCCGGCACCACCGCAGCGGCTTCTGATTGAGCATCTTCTCTGATCTCCTCCATTGATGCGGTTGTGATTGGCACATGGTAGCCTTCATACGTCCTTGCACTACGAGGGGCTACCTCGTCTACGTTGATCTCCTTTTGTGAGATCCATTGCACCAGCTTTGCAAGTTTGTAGATTGTGTTACTGACGTCGAGAGACAAACATCCCTCAATGGCAACCGGTAAAATAAACTGTAAAGTATGTGCAGCAATGATATTAAAGTCCACATTTTATGCAATGATATTAAAGTCCACTATGAACGTACCTGACACATTTTATGCCAATCGTGTGACTTCAAACCGGTAAGCTTTCCTTCTTTAGTAAAACACGTTCGGAGCGAGTGCATTATGCCAGTGGGGGTCCGCAAAGATCGAATGGTCTCTTTTACTTTGCGTTCTTGGGCTCCTGTGAAAATCCATGGTGCTTTAGGGAGTTTTATCGATCCATCAGACACTATTTGCGGCCAATATTGCTCCATACGATCCACATTTCTAAGGTCAACTCTGGCTCCCAAAGTATCTTTCTTGCCGGTCAGATGGTCCCATAGTAGATTACCCACATTCTTGAATATGTGCATTGGATCGAGCAAGTGATTGATCATGAGTCGGGGCCAGTATGGTAACTCGTACCATAGAGATAGTCTCTTCATCCCTGGAGGCAATCCGTCATCGCACATCTCCTTCTGCTCTAACCATGCTTGTGCAGACATCCTTGGTGGCTCTCTTCCCAAAAATCCATCGTGTAACACATGATTCTCTCAAAGATACGCTTGATGACCTTCGTAGATTTTCTTCTTCAGTGAGGGCGCCCTACGTGCATTCAGTCTAGGTCCACATGTGACACATGCTCTGTATCCGCTTGTTTAAAGCCCTGCATGTATACACATGATAATAGATCAACTATGGGAAAAAACAAGATTTACAGTGTCTGAGTGAGGAGTGTCAATAGATCAGCTGAGCATTCTGCTAGCCCGGGATAGTCATGCATGGTCCACATTAGAATGCCTCTGATCAAAGCATTCCGTCGTCCTGTGTGTCGGCTCATATCCACCACCTCTATGCCAATCCACAATTGTTGTAGCTCTTCCAATAGTGGACGAAGATACACATCCATATTCTTCACTTTATATCGCCCTCGCACAATCAAGCTTAGCCATAGGTGCCCCTTCTTCGTAGTCAACCACGGGGGAATGTTGTAGTTGACGATGACAACGGGCCATACACTGTAAGATGTTGATCTTTGACCAAATGGATTTACGCCATCCATAGCGATGCCTAAGCGCAAATTTCGAGCTTCCCTGGCAAAATCCGACCATGTTCCATCTATATGTTTCCAGGCTGCGCAATCTGCAGGAATTCGTAGCACACCATCCGAAGATTTATTCTCCTCATGCCATGATGCTAGGGCGGCCATGGACTTACATTCGAAGAAATGCTTGATGCGAGAAAGCAGAGGAAAATGTCGCAAAACCTTTTGTGGAATTTTTGTCCCGTGGAGATCTACTCGATATCTTTCGGAATCACATTTCGGACACTTCTCCATGTCTATGTATTCCCCTCCGAAAAGAATGCAGTCATTAGGACAAGCGTGGATAGAATTGTAATCCATCCCCAAGTTTCGCAAAATCTTTCTTGCTTCATCTCGGGAATCTGGCATCACATTGTCAGCTGGTAGTATGTGCTCTTTAAGCAATCTACACAACATAAAACTACGATACAGTCATGTAAAAATCTATCAGATCATTATACATTTAGAGTTTTATTAAAGTAAACTAATTGTAATAGATCACCTGAAAAGCTTTGTGACGCTAGTGTCACTCCATCCAAACTTTGCCTGCTTGTTGAGAAGAACCAGGAGTGCTTTCAATCTAGACATACGTGCTCCATTATACAATGGCGTATCGGCTTCACTTGTCATATCATCATAGATAAGCCTTTCTGAATCCATGATCGTCTCCATCATTTCATCAATCTTGGGCTCAAACATTGCCTCGTTGGGAATGTGCTCTGCATGATCATCCCCCGAGCTGTCAGAGGCTACATCTTGTGGCCTCACATATGCTGCTTGAGCAAAGCGCCTGCGAACACATCTATTGGGTTGCGAGATTGCTGCTTGTTGGCCAGCGTCAGAGTCCGACGAGTTATAATTGGCAACAACTTGATCTATAATAGATGGATCGAACTCACCAAATTCGCGAACGTGCTGCAAAGAAACACGTCTTGTCCGTCGCACAGCATGCTTGCATTGATTACAACGACATAAGACCCTAGTTGAGAGATAGGTGTTTCGGCTGGACGGTCCCACATCCTCGTCACTACTCATAATGAGGATAAAAATCTTATAACCTGGACAACAAATTTAATATTCTATTGGCATTCTTCGTCTTATCTCTCTCTCTCTCTCTCTCTCTCTCTCTCTCTCTCTCTCTCTCTCTCTCTCTCTCTCTCTCTCTCTCTCTCTCTCTCTCTCTCTCTCTCTACCTCACATTCTCTAGTCATGTCCAATCCCCGCACACCTCGGTCTAGAGGTGCACGGAGATCAGAACCACCGGGTTATAATCTCGTCTTTATTGGTCAATACCTATATTTGTGGGTACAAGAAATCTACAGACCCACGTCTACATGATACTGCATGTAGGGGGACAAAACCCCTTTGCCTCTTCTCTAGCTGTAGCACTTCACAGCATCTTAACATCTTTTCACGGTAGATCTTTTCACTATTCGTCTAACTCTAAACCCTAAAGCGTAAGTAATTCTTGCGTGGACTCGATCTAACGTAAATAAGCGTAAATCTAAATAAACGTAAATCTAACTAAAAATAAACCTAAATCTAATTTAACGTAAGTCTACATCTAACCTAATCTTTAACGTCTTTTGGGATAGTTTCCTACGACGTTAAAACTCTCTTCTTCTTGTGTGTGTGTGTGTGTGTGTGTGGGTAAACCTAAATAAATCTAAGTCTAATCTAATATAACATAAATCTAAATCTAACGTAAATTATGTTATATTAAAAACAAAGAACTAAACTAGCAGGGATTATAAGAACCTTAAAACTGATTTAACACATAATTTTTCACATAACTCGGCAAGAGTTGGCATTCTCATCACTAAAGATGTGAGAGTTAACTTCCGGCGGTGAGGCTGCCTCATCTCCATCCACATCTGACGACAGCAATTGGCCCTTTGGACCGTTCTTGGTCTTGTTACTAACTTTGAAGTTGCTGTTGAATGACTAGAGGTTGTCTAGATGGTCATTTCCGGGGATGTAGTGACTCTTGCCGCCCTGAAGATCCACCTTCTTCCCTATCTTCTGAAGACATTTCACCAGTACTTTTGGATCGACGGAGCCCACCATGAGTGAAGGCAGCAATACCCTATATTCCATTGAGGGCTTTCTTCACCCGCTCCATGCAGGCATCGCAGTCTATGGAGACCTAAATCTAATCTAATATAACGTAAATCTAAATCTAGCATAAATAAACGTAAATCTGACTAAAAATAAACCTAAATCTAATCTAATTTAACTTAAATAAACCTAAATCTAATTTAACGTAAATCTACATCTAGCCTAATCTTTAATGTCTTTTATGATAGTTTCCTACGACGTTATAACTCTCTTCTTCTTGTGTGTGTGCGCGTGTGAGGATGTGTGTGCCAATAAAAAGAGATAAATGGTATAACCTTTCTATCACCCATGCCAAGTATGATAGATTGGTTATGCCATTTCCCTCTTGAATAATAGGTCTTGAGTTCAACTCCTCGTCGGCTAGATCTTTAGGTCTTTTAATTTTAATTAGTTTCCTACGACGTTGTGAGCGGGATGAAAACACACACAGCGCCTCTATAACGACCCGACACACACTCTTGGGAAGATACACACACACACTATGGGGCACCACTCGGCTTACACAACACACCTGGCGGAGACAGGGAACACACCTCTGGAGTGAGAGGAGAGAGACTATCCAGTTGCCCACTCCACACACACACACACACACACCCAAAAACTCAGTTCAAAAGAGGAGAATTTCTGATGTTTAGAGACAAATGAGCTTGGGCCAACACCAATGGGGCAAACAGCTCACACAATATGGGTAAAAGATACCAGATACAATCACAAACTAGAGCAGAAACTTCGCTCATAGGAGAAACTTACACAGAAAAACAGCAGAAAAAGAGTGAGGAATTTGGCAAAATGGACAGCGCCATCGCGTGCGGAACGGCCCAAAACCCTAGTCTACAATGTCAAAGTGCTCAAATCCGACCTCGGATGAGCAATTTACGGCCAAAACAGGCTCCAAAAACCCAAAAAACACACCTACGGCTGTTCCTCCTCTCTTCTCCACGTTTTTTTCTGGTCTTTTCTCTCTTTTTTCAGTTCCCATACTTAGCTTTATTAGTTGGGCACCCTTGGCCTTTTAGATGACCTCAAACGGACCCCGAACAGGCCAAAAACTGACCTCACAGTGCATAGTTGTTACCTTTTTGCATCATTCGCACACCTGGCACTCAGCTTTTTTCCAATAATGCATCTCGCCACCACGTGAAGTGGCCCCAAAAAGTGGTCCTAATGATGACCTTTCTGCATAATTCTCACAAGCAAACACCCACGTTGTGTCCATTCTCATCCGCGTGCAAATATTGACCTCGTTCGCCCTCCTGACGCCACTAGATGCCATCTGACGCACCTCCTGACCTCACGTCGTCGGCCCGCGGATAGCTTCCTCGAGAATTTTTACGCGCTACCAAATCCTCCTTATTGTAGAAAAAACATAGTGGTATTGGTAATAGTGAAAATCGATGCACTATGTACACCCTGTCCTACCTGTACACATGTGGGCCCCACGTAACCACCTGGCTAAGGAAAATGGGCAATCCTTTATTTGATGCACCATGCATGTATATGTACATATGCGCAATCCCTTGCTCCAAAAAACTCCTGACATAATTTGCCCATCCCCTAGCCTGCTAGATCATTCATGATCAGCAACAGCAAAGAGAGATATGAGACTCGCCGCATCACAGGTCTCCTCATCCCTCACCAACACTCCTTGATCCACATACAGCTCATCCTGCTCGACCATCATCAACCTGGCATGATACAATTTAAGACGCAATCCATTTACCCTTGACTTATGTAAAACACCATCCAGGTTAGCCAGCTGATATGTGCCATTTGGAAAACACTCTACTACCTTGAAAGGGCCTTCCCACTTAATTTGAAACTTCTTTTGGAAGGTGTTGTCCAGCTTACCGTTGTAGCGCAAAACCAAGTCATGTTTCTTGATACCCTTACTTTTGACCTTTTCATTTATCTTTGTCAAAGCCTTATCCTGCATCTGCCCATAATGCTCCAATGCGCTCATCCTATCCAACTGGACCTCTTGTAACTGCAAGAGCCTCTCTTTGAATGCATCACTAGGTGGCCCAAGCAACTTCTCTAACATTTTGACCGCAGGCAACTCTACCTCCACAGGCAATAGTGCTTCCTTTCCATACACCAAATGAAATGGAGTAAACCCTGTACCTGTCTTCACCGAAGTACGGTAAGCCCATAATGCACTAGGCAATTCCAAATCCCAATTCTTTCGTTGGTGCTCTGTCACTTTCGAAAGAATCTGTACCAACTCACCATTGAATCTTTCATTTAAGCCATTACATTGTGGGTAATAAGGAGTGGTATGCTGGTGCCTAATCTTCATCTTTGCACATAAAAAATCTAGCAGTTTAGCTCAAAAGCCAGGCCCCTTATCTGAAAGTAGCTCCAGTGGAACCCCAAACTTGCAACATATTTCATCATACATAAATTTTGCCACATCCTTTGCAGTGATCTGTTTTACTGCTATAGCCTCTGCCCATCTAGAGAGATAGTCCACTGCCGTCAAGATATAGCTTTTTCCCCTGCTTGTGATAGGTAACGGGCCTATTGCATCAATCCCCCACTTTTCAAACACATCAAACGCCATAATGGTTTTTCGTAGCTGTGGCTTCAACACTCTCTTCCCAAATGCTTGACACCTATTGCAAGACCTACACCAACGGTGAACATCCTTGTGCAAACTAGGCCATACATACCCCTCTTGCAAAATCTTATGCAAGGTGATCTTTAGAGCAAAATGGCCACCACATGCGCCTTCATGATTCTCTTCCAACACTCTGTAAAGCTCCTCCCGCCAAGGTACACGTCTCAACACGAGATCAGCCCCTTTCATGTATAAGACATCACCAATCAATTTGTACCTGTATGCTCTACGCAAAAAACCATACTTCTTCGACTTCTGAATTGATTCCTGTTAGCAAAAACTCCTCTTCTTGAGCCAAACTTTCCCGACCATGGTAAAGAGGTAAGTTGGTCCTCAACACAAATAGCTCCCCAATCATGCCTTGAGCCGCTTCATGTGCCTCTCCATTTAGAGCACGTTCAATGTGTCTGATGCTCCATGCTTCGAACTTTTTTAACAGGCCTTTAATTCTGAAGCACATTTCCTTCAATGCGGTGTTCTTGCTCTTCCACACACCCAACACTTGCTTCACAACTAACAAGGCATCACCTTTTATGCTCAACCTTCTAATCCCATGCTTCAAACAAATGTGTAATCCAGCTTCCAATGTAGCATATTCAGCCTCATTGTTACTATGCGCATCCAATTTGAACCCTCTCTTGCATACTAACTTCCCCTCTGGATCATAAAGTGATATACCCCCTGAAGCTGCATCGTGGCTCTTTCTGTATGAACCATCAAAGAACAACACATGTGCATTGATGATCTGTGGCACTTCTTCAACTACCTTTCTCACCACCTCTTCCTTAACAATAAGGGGATTCTCCTTGTAGGTCAACAAATCAACTAGGGTAGCCCTTGTACTATCTTCCACTAGAAAAGAGAACTCAAACTCTTGCAGCTCAATTACCCATTTCTTCACCACATTTGACATGTTAGTACCATTAATTAACTGTGGCAAAAAGGCATAACTCGTCAAGAAAACAAAAGGCCATGGTAGCAAGTAATGACGAAATCGTCGACAAGCAAATATTACACTGGCCATCACTAGCTCTACTTCCGATAACTTTCTCTCCGCTACCAACTTCACTCGGCTTGCACAATACACTGGCCTCATATAATGGCTGCCCTTCCCCTTTTGCAATAGCATAGCTCCAATGGCATCATCCCCTACTGATGGATTTACATAAAAAACTTTCTCCCAATCAGGAGCCTGCATGGCTGACAACCCCCCTAACACCTCTTTCACCTCTTGAAACACTTCTCCACACTTGTCATCCCATTGCAATGGATCATGCTTTGCCACTTGCTGTAATGGATAAAGAAGATGCGAAGACAATGGAATAAACCGTGCCATGTACTTCACTTTGTGTATAAAGGTTGCCAATTGCTTCGTACTCATAGGTGATGGAAGAAGAATAATAGACTTCACCTTATCTGGATCAGCCTCAATGCCATTTTCTGACACCATATGGCCCAATAACTTCACCCTTGGCTATGCTAGATGACATTTCTTTGGATTTAGTTGTCCTCCACACTCATCATATCGAGCCAATACCATCTGTAGCTTCTCATGGTGATCAGCCCTACTGCTATAGACACAGAAGTCATCCATAAAAGCTTTAACACAACTACCAATGAATGGTTCCAACACCCAATTTGCTCTCTCTTGATAGAAGGAAGGTCCATTTGACAACCCAAATGGCAATACTGTGTAGCAATAGCAGCCCCATGGCATAATAAAAGTTGTCTTTGTGCGGTCTTTAAGAGCAATCTTCAATTGAAAATAGCCTGAAAAACCATCACACACACTGTACCTCTCATAACCTGCCACTGAATCTAAGATCTGATCGATGAATGGAAGAGGATATGGGTTCTTCTTAGTGGCTGCGTTTAAGGGTTTAAAATCTACACAAATCCTCCACTTCCCATCCTTCTTTGGACTGACTACTACTGGACTCACCCATTCTGTGGTCTCCACAGGGACTATGAACCCTGCCTTCAACAACTTGTCCACCTCTTCCCGCAAGGCTTCCATTTGCTCTTGACCCATCCTTCATAGCCTTTGCCGCACTGGCTTAGCACCTTCTTTCAGCTCTATATGCATCTCTTCACCCTTGAACCCTCTGATCTCTTCATATGAAGTAATGAACAAATCAGGAAAACTAGCCAGCATATGCAAAAATATATCCTTCTCCATAGCTGAGAGGTCTCCACTAATCATTTGCGTCATTAATTCCTGCTTCTTTGACAACTCAACCTTGGTTTGCATCAGCCCTTCAATCACTTCATAAGGCCCTTCACTTTCATCTTCAACCTCATTCGCAAATGCAACTAAACCAATCTCTTGGATTTCTTTGTCCATCAAAAGAAATGCAACATCAGCATCCTCATCACTGTTGGTAGTGCTATCACTGTCCTCATCTGTCACCATGGAAGAGTCTTCATCACTAGACTCATCCTCATCTTCATAAAGCTCCTCTAATCGTTTCCTTGTGTCCATATTATAAAGCTTCTTGGTACCTGTCTTTCCATAGAGGCTAATCGTACCATGTCGCCAATCTTGAACAGCTCCCACTGCACGTAACCATGGTCTGCCCAGTAAAATAGGATATGCTCCCAACCCTGCTGGCATCACATGAAAATCAACCACTGCCTTTGCATCATATGCCTCCACTTCTAAGCTCTTTACAACACCCAAGCATTTTACTTTTTGATGGTTTGCCAATCTGATCCGAAACCCTGACACCCCAGCCACTGTGAGACCCATCTTCTCATCGCATGAGTGTGTTATGACGCATATTTGGGCTCCGCCATCCACATAACCTTGTCCCAAATTTTTTCTTTTATGCCACACATCTACTATTGGACAAATGTCTGGTAGCTCGTCCATTGCCAACACCTTTACTGAACCTCTCTCTGGCTCTTTCTCCATTGGGTTAACCATCCTCTTCCACTGTCGCTTTAGCTTAGGCACCATCTCTATAAGCTGCCCAAAAGTAACATTTGGCTTCCTGCTCGTCAGATCCTCCTTTAAGTCATAGCTTAATTGCCCATCCCCTAGTGGAAAATCTGAAACATGAAACTTTCGACGAGCTCTCCTTTTCCTCTTGGCCTTGACATCCTCGCCTTCATGGCTCTTTCCTTTCTTCTTACTAGGACCTGGGGCACTTCTTCCTTCCTTATCCTCTGTGGTCCTCTTCCCAATAGGCATCACTAATGTATCCTCTAGCTTTGATGCCTTCTCCAAGGTGACTACACTTAGCACTTTTGTCTTTCCCTTTTCCTCCTGGGTCAGTCCACTGGTTCCTTCGTCTCCCTTAATTTCGATGCCATAATCATTTGACCTAGTTAGCACCTGTCTTGGCAATGGATACATGTCCCCCCCCATCCTTGGTGGCTTATCACATTGCGGGCTGATGTGACCCAACTCTCCACAATTATAACATGTGGGCGTCTACCTCCAAAACCTACCATTGCTTTGTCCAACACCATTCCTAGGCCTTTCTTCACCTCCTGGCTGATTTGCAAACCTCCCTCGACATCGATTATTTCCCACTTGACCTAGCATGTTTAGGCTGAGATTCTTCATCAAATCTACCACTTGCCTCATGTCTTGCCTTAGCCTATCATCTTGCACTGATGTAGTGACCACTGTTGGCATAACCTGAGTAGTAACAGGAACCACTGGTTTGTGATGAACTCCTGACATGCGACCTTGTAAAGACTCTATAGGCTGAAATTCAGACCTCATGGGCAAAGACTCCACCCCTAACTGGCTCATTTTCCTCAACTTCCACTCTTTGTTCCTTGCTACCTCTAGTGCATCCTCATATGTCCTAGGCTTCTTTAGCTCCACTCTCCAACGTATATTCTCCCAAAGGCCAGCCAAGAACCTGTCCTTCTTCATCATGTCAGGCGGGGGTACCTGTGGTGCTAAAGCCTTGCACATTCGCTCCCATGCCAATGAAAACTTACGTATGTACGCATCTACTGGCTCACCTTCCTTTTGCACCAAAGCCTGTACTTCTTGCCACACTTTGTCAGGATCTTCTATCTTCACAAACTCCACTTCCAACCCATGTCGTAGATTGTCCCAACTCAACCTTACAGGTGGATCATCCACACGCAACTCCTCTTCAAATGCTTTAGACCAAACTCATGCATCACTCTTCAAACAAATTTGGAGAAGGCGTAACATCTGCGCAGGGTCATGAATCTGGTTGCTAATGCAGGTAACCTCCATCTTTTCCAGAAAGTCCTCCACATCTTCATCACTTCTTCCATGAAACTTCGGATAAGAGAAAGCCATGGCTACCCAAATTATGATGCTTTGAGAACCCCTTCGAACACACGTGCAAGAACCCAAAACTTTTCACTGCCCAATCCCCAGAAACTTCAATGGAGCTCAGCTTTAGATAAGGACAAACACATGCACATCAAATGAGTTTTCATAGTTAATCATCGGAATGACAACAGGCAAAGGACATTCCAGGATCTCTCTCAATCTTCTTGGCCCAAACATAAAGACTATGCACTGCTGGAAAAAGATCTTCCTGGACACATGAACATTAATCTGAATTCTTTGAGTTAAATGGAAAGGAGTGAAATGAGGGCCATTTTGATCATCCATTAAAGCCAACCATGAAGCTCCCAAGAAGGCACACCTGACTCAACCTCTGATTTTGCCAAAATTTCAGCAGCATAACAGCATAAATGGCTCAAAAGACCAAGAAACCAGCCATCACAACTTGGAAAAATTTTGGCAGAGTTTCCCCAGAAGTAGAGCAATAGGAACCCAAAATATAGACTGTATATGTATGCATAAACTGTCAACAATAGAACTCGAGCATCAAGTAGGACTCACTAGTACATAGCCTATGGCGAGGTCACAAAAAGGGTGCTCCAGCTACCTGTATCACCGAAAGGATCTCTACATTTGAGAATCCCCCAGCTCAATAAAAACCTCACGCTATCGACCCTCACACGAAGGCTAATGCAAATCGCGTATAGTCAAGTCTCAGAAATGACTATCTTCCAGACCAAGTCTCAGAAATGGCTGCGACTGCCAAATACAACCAAGTATGGCTCCACAAATGCGTACAATGGCAGTTTCCACAAGTAACGTACAATCCAGCAGACAATGCGCTCAAATAGGCGCCAAGTGATGCATTCCCACAACAACTGCAAGTGACATCACTGCTAGTATATCACTGTACTCCAGCTACCTGTACCTGTGTGAATCACCTGTACTTGTACCTGTCCCTATAACCTGTAACCTGTAACCTGTAACCTGTAATCTGCAACCTGCAACCTGCAACCTGTAATCCCGAATCTCGAAGCTTGAAGCTCGAAGCAGAAGGTACTCGAAGAAGATCCTCCGTGGGGGCGCCAAAAGAATGTGAGCGGGATGAAAACACACACAGCGCCTCTATAACGACCCGACACACACTCTTGGGAAGATACACACACACACTATGGGGCACCACTCGGCTTACACAACACACCTGGCCGAGACAGGGAACACACCTCTGGAGTGAGAGGAGAGAGACTATCCAGTTGCCCACTCGGCACACACATACACACACACCCAAAAACTCAGCTCAAAAGAGGAGAATTTCTAATGTTTAGATACAAATGATCTTGGGGCAAACAGCTCACACAATATGGGTAAAAGATACCAGATACAATCACAAACTAGAGCAGAAACTTCGCTCATAGGAGAAACTTACACAGAAAAACAGCAGAAAAAGAGTGAGGAATTTGGCAAAATGGACAGCGCCATCGCGTCCGGAACGGCCCAAAACCCCGGTCTACAATGTCAAAGTGCTCAAATCCGACCTCGGATGAGCAGTTTACGGCCAAAACAGGCTCCAAAAACCCAAAAAACACATCTGCGGCTGTTCCTCCTCTCTTCTCCACGTTTTTTTCTGGTCTTTTCTCTCTTTTTTCAGTTCCCACACTTAGCTTTATTAGTTGGGCACCCTTGGCCTTTTAGATGACCTCAAACGGACCCCGAACAGGCCAAAAACTGACCTCGCAGTGCATAGTTGTCACCTTTTTGCATCATTCGCACACTTGGCACTCAGCTTTTTTCCAATAATGCATCTCGCCACCACGTGAAGTGGCCCCAAAAAGTGGTCCTAATGATGACCTTTCTACATAATTCTCACAAGCAAACACCCACGTTGTGTCCGTTCTCATCCGCGTGCAAATATTGACCTCGTTCGCCCTCCTGACGCCACTAGATGCCATCTGACGCACCTCCTGACCTCACGTCGTCGGCCCGCGGATAGCTTCCTTGAGAAGTTTTACGCGCTACCCAATCCTCCTTATTGTAGAAAAAACACAGTGGTATTGGTAATAGTGAAAATCGATGCACTATGTACACCCTGTCCTACCTGTACACATGTGGGCCCCACGTAACCACCTGGCTAAGGAAAATGGGCAATCCTTTATTTGATGCACCATGCATGTATATGTACATATGCGCAATCCCTTGCTCCAAAAAACTCCTGACAACGTTAAATTAGTTTCTCTCTCTTTCTCTCTCAATGTGTGCGGTTTTTTGTTTATGCATGTTTTCTCTCTCTTTTCCTCTCTCAATGTGTGCGTTTTTTGTTTATGCATGTTCTCTCTCTCTTTTCCTCTCTCAATGTGTGCGTTTTTTGTTTATGCATGCTCTCTCTCTCTTTTCCTCTCTCAATGTGTGTGTGCATTCTTTGTTTATGTATGTGTGTGTGCGTTTTTGTTTATGTTTGTACTCTTTCTCTCTCTCTCTCTCTCTCTCTCTCTCTCTCTCTCTCTCTCTCTCTCTCTCTCTCTCTCTCTGTCAAAAACACTATGTGTGTGTGTGTGTGTGTGTGAGAGAGAGAGAGAGAGAGGGAGAGAGAAAGAGGGGAAGGGAACATGAGAGTGAGGAGAGGGAAGGAGCATACCTGGCTCTCCTTCCTCTCCTCGTGTGTGTGTGTGTGTGTGTGTGTGTGTGGAGAAGAAAGAGAGAGAGAGAGAGAGAGAGAGGGAGAGCGTTACCTGCTCCTTGCTTGAGGACGCCGAAAAACTCAGATCTGAGATCTGAGTTTTTGGGCGCTCTCTGTAATTTTTTTTAGCCCAGCTGGCGTCGCTATGAGCGTCGCAAATTTACTTGTAAATTTGCGACGCTCATAGCGACGCCGGGATTTTTTTTTTTTGAGCATCGCTGTGTGAGCGTCGCTAATATGAATATCCTCTTGTAGTGTTTTTCTCTATGGGACTCAAAAAATTGACTCGCTATGCCTTTTAATAGGTTTTCGGGTGGGATGGAGCCTTGGCACAGCTAGGCTACGATGCCCTCACCCCGCCTCTGTCATCCATAGTCCAAGGGCTATTGCTATGCATCTTAGACTTGGGATTTCACACCACTATCATGAAATTGGACTGCACAGGCTTGACAAATGAAGCCCCTGACACATTAGTAGGTTCTCTTGACAGAGCTGCCTGTTTCAAGATCTATGCTATGGCACGTAGAGACTTCAGTCAGCTGTGGAAAGGCTAAAGAGCATCCATGCAAACCTACACACAATCCAAGAAGCACACAATCACTAACAAAAGGGATGGCTAGAATCAGCTCCGAATTTAATGATGAAATTCATGGAAAGTTATGGCAGATGATTGCAAAATGACCCGCTGGTGCATCAGTGAAGAAAGTCCTTGTTGAGTGGCTACATCAAAATGATTTTGACTCCTTCGACTGCCACGGATAGCCTCCTTCTACCTGTTGATCTGGACGAAGAAGAGTAGGACCTTGTCCATCGTGACTTCACTAGGGCTACATCAAGCAAGAGTTTGTGTAAAAAGCCCTTTGAAACTTACACAGACCCCTCCCTTCCTCACACGATGTTGGAGATTTATTTGGGGGAGGCCCAATATAAGGCTTGGAATTTTGGTAACTTCACCCTCCTAGCTTCTTTTACAAAAAACTTGCTTCTTCTACTTCTTAATGACGTGGATAAAGCCTCTGTCAAGCTTCGAATGCAGCAAATTCTTGAAACTAAAGGGTCCAACCTTATTGAAAACACCTTGATAGCTACACCATTTGCCATGTCCTGTTTTGAAACGTGTAGGTGTAAGTATATGTTTGGATGTATGGTTGGGGTAAAGAGAGTGATCTCCATCACTGGGAGAGACACCAACTATACTACACAAATATGGAACGTTGTCAAAGAGTTGGCGGTCTTGCGAGGAAGGCGCCTTCACAATCTCCCCACAAACCCTCACAGCTAGAGGCTTTCACTTAAGCAAGCTTAGTGTTTGTAGCAAATACATTGTGTGTAGCCATTGGGATCTTACATGCAGACACACACATATGTGCATGTGAAACCCTCAGAACAAAACAAAGATGAAAACAACAAGGCTTTGATCGTATGTAATCAAGTGTAAGATGAAAGGGTTCACTGGTGCATTTATAGCAACAAGTCATTGTGCTCCAAATAGACTGCGAATGGTTCTTTGAAACTGTAACTTAGTGCTTACAAAGATGTAGATGTTTGGCCTAGTGATAGGAGTGAACCGTGTGTACAAGTATTCTTGGTTCATAGTAGTATTAAGAAAGCAAGACTCAACCCCTAGAGGAGAATAAATATGTGCACATCGAAAGAATTAGAGTAGTCTAGTAGTGGCAAAATAAGAGGACGTGGAGAAAGAAGAATTTATCGTAGTTTTTTCGGCCCAAAGAGTAACACAATTCTCTATTGGAAGTGGATTTTATGGCTAATACAAACGTTTATCCTAATGTTTTGCACAAAGTGAAAGGGTTGAAAGGTTACACCATTGGGATTGTTCATCTAAGAAAGTTTAAAAAGCAGTCAAACAATGGACGAAAGAGATAAGAGAGACAACCAACACACAAAGACCCACACAAGCTCAAGATAAAGAAGTGAAGCACACCTCAAGACTTTGTGGTCTTTTAGCCAACTTGATGTAGTAGAAGACGAGTAGTGGTACCCAACACCATTTGCGAGCCACCAACAATGCGTCTTTATTGATGAAAGAAGGTTACATAGAGTGTATGAGTATTACAAGTGAGGAGATAAATGGTTTGAGGCATGAAGTAGCAAGCTCAAGATGTGTTGGGCTGAAATTGAGTGGCAAAGTCTCACTCAAGGAGATTGGGTGATGGCTTGATCATGGGGATTGTCTGAGCACTTGATTGCTTGATGGTTTGCTTCATGCCCAAGTGAGGGGCAAGAGACTCTATTTATAGGTGAAGTTGCCCCTTGAAGAAAATATTTTCTTAGAAATATCAAAGGGATTTTTGTGACAAGTGTCTATCTTTTCAAAATATCTTGAAATTATCTTCAAACTTTTTAGATCTTTCTCTTCAAGAAATATCTAGAGTTTCTTCTAGATGTTTCTCCAAATATCTTCTCCTTTCTGCCACATGCCAAGGGTTAAGCCTCCAAGAGTTGTTGAGCTATGGTGGGAAAATGTCCATAAAGTAGCTTCAGAAAAAATTGAGAGAGAGCTTGGCATACATCATGGATGACATCAAACAAACTCGTAACCACTTTTCTAAGGGTTTTTTCTAGGTCCATAATCACTCGAAAGTGCACCTACTATGTGTAGAATGACACCTCATGGGGTATACTATGACTAAGGCCACTTTTGGCCATGCTACACATGTCATATGCCACCTAGCACATAAATTTTATGGGCTCATTTCATCATGGATCCAAGAAGAGGTTCACAAAGAAGCCCGGGATCAAAGGACGAAGCCCATTCCCAACAAGAGTGACACATCAGACTTTGACTAGCTTTTTGCATGCTAAATAGAAAATGCATATACTTATGCACACTTAAGACATACAAATAAAATCTATAATATTATAAATTCCCTTGCTTCCTCGGCATCCAACTCTCCTCTATCTACAGTTATCTTTCCCACACAACCATAGCGGCAGATTACATCCTCAAGGAGAAATTTACATACTACCTCTGTAGTCTTTTTCCTTAAAGCTCGCCCTTCAACCTGATTAGTCAAGTCTTCTCTTGCAAGAACCAAGTACCTCATCTGCCAGATTCCTAAAGGCATGGTGACTAGATCCACAACTTATTTGTAATGCATGGCTAGTGGATAAGTAGGATGTAACCTATCACAATGTCACACATTTCAATACATTTGACATGTTACACATGATTCCACAAAGTGAGATACATCCTTGTACATACCTTTCCACCAATATCTTTCCTTTAGCTTTGAAAAGGTTGCCAACACACCACAGTGTCCAACCCATAGGTTCTCATGAAACTCCTTCTGTTACCATATACATGTGGTAGTGATGTGTGTGAACACCCTAGGACCGTCGGGGCATTTTTTCCCTCTTTAGGAGGTTTTTCCCCCCGAGCATTGTTATATGCCCATCACTCTAGGGCTATCTATCTTTCCATTGCATACTAAGAAACACACTCTCTATTGTGTGCCTTGAGCTTCCTTCGTCTTCTCCAGGTTGTGTGCATTTCTCTGCAACCCTAATTCCAACAATTGGTATCAAAGCAGGTTGCATCCTCCCTGGCTTAGTCGCTAGCTGCTCCAGTACACGCCTACTCACTTTCTCCAATTTCAGTGAGCTTTGGCGAGCATTCGTAGGTCGACAAATATTTTGGGTGAGCTTGTAGAGCTTGGTCCGCTCAGATTTTTTATTTGGGCTCATTTCAGCCTCCGTTTCCACTACAGGCAGTACTGCACAGGCTATTTCATCATTTTGTGCAGAATTCTGTCAGTGCCGTTTTCTGCATAACAGGTGCCTTATAGTCTTCTACGGTTTGTGCTATATAGCACGTGTTGTTCCCACTCCGTTTTTCCTATTTTTGGGCAGTTTTTGCATCAGGTGCATCATTTACCATGGTTGACAACAACAACACAGATGTGTTCAAGATGTTTGCTGCTGAGGATAGGTTGGATAGGGACAACTACCCTATGTGGGCTTATTTGATGCAACATGTTCTTGTGTCAAAGGGCGTCTAGAACATTGTGTAGGGCATTGATGTACGTCTTGGTTCTGAGGATGTAGGCGATGTTGAGGATGTTGCAGGTCTTGCTGCAAGGATTGCTGCTGTTAGAGTTGTTTTGCCTATGGCAGAACAAGCTCGTTGGGATATAAAGGATGCATGCAGACTATTCTTGATGCCTTACCAGATTCTTACCAGACTTTTGCTAGTACTTGGAGACTGATGACCCAAGGAAATCCTAAAGTTGTCGAGTTTGATGCATTATGCACATTGCTGTTGCAAGAGCCACTTTATAGAAAAAACACGACTAGACAGCGTGAAGTTGAATAGGCTTTTATTGCTTCTCAAAGAAAGGGTGGTAACAGGAATGCAACCACTTCTTATGGTTCTGCTGCAAGTGGCAAAAATTATGTTCCTAATGCTTCTGCTGGCATCACTTCGTCTGGCAATTCTAGTGATAAGGGAAAAAAGAAGATGTGTTGCCATTATTGTAAAGCTAATGATCACTTGATCAACTCGTGTCCTAAGATGAAGTCCAAAGAGGCTAAGAAGAAAGAGGGTGGTTCCACTACAAATGCTGGTTCCACTACAAATACAGCCATTGTTGAGTCTTTTGTGAAAGGAGACTGTAATGCTGATGTTGATGCA
This sequence comes from Adiantum capillus-veneris, assembly GCF_014529385.1. Taxonomy (NCBI): domain Eukaryota; kingdom Viridiplantae; phylum Streptophyta; class Polypodiopsida; order Polypodiales; family Pteridaceae; genus Adiantum; species Adiantum capillus-veneris. Next base: position 67,084,045 of record NC_140945.1, read on the forward strand.
GAATGGGCTTTTAGCGCAGAGTGCACTTACAATCCTGCTATCCATGATGCATGCGTGTCAGTTGCTTAGGGGAGAAAAGGCGTTGGTTGAGGACACCTTAGCCCAATTGTGGCAGTTATAGGGCCAAACTAGTGTTTTGAACTTTTAATACGTTGTCCCGTTTCCGCTGCGAGACAGGACTAGGTCTTCTTCTAAGGCTATAGACTCAAGCCATTGTTAATGGTAAAGGTCTATTCCTTGGAATTTTCTTATCAGACCTAAAGACCTATCAAGGATCCCTTCCCGATCTTGGTATTGGCGGGTTGGGGATCTCACAAAATGAAGCAAGTAAATAAAGGGAAAGAGCAAAGACGGGAGAAAGGAAGTACGCCTTTACTCGTGCTCTCCTTCGTCATAGGCTTCTAGGTTCGTTCTTCCGCTCAGAGTCTTGGCGGATTCAAGAGGACATGGTGCTTGTTGCGGTCAAGTTTTCTTTGTATTTGGATTTTGAGTTCAATAAGTATACAAGTTTAAGATTTCCATAGTGTCTTTTGTACCATATTCTCTTGTATTGTGCATCTTTATCTCACCGGTTTCCCATAGCCAACAGCTCGGTGCTCACCCAGCTCAGTAACCAAACATAAAATCCTTTGACATCTTTGGTGAACCAGACGTAAAACGAGGCGGGGTGGGAAATTTTGACTGAGAAAATGACGAAGACATCTCAAGTAGAAATGATGCAGCAGTAGATGATGCAACTATTTGATGCCTTCTTACTAGGGATTTTATTGACGTAACCATGATCGTGTGATTACGTTAATAACTCCAATATTTACAAAAGAAAATCACATGATCACTTTAATTGGTAACTTGACTTTAATTATGACTGGCAAAAACCCATAGAGCTAGTTAGCCCGCCGGAGTTTTCATTTTTCCCGAAGGGAGTAATTATAAATAGTAAACAGTGTGCTAACCACGGTCCTTTAGCTAGGCAAATCCTTGGGGAGTGTATCCGAGTGCCGAGTATAGTCATCTCCTTGTGAATTGACCTAACGTTACAGAGTCATAGGCCCGTTTTTTGGGCCGAGTGTGATTCTTAATTCGGTAATCACTTTCAAAAAAATTTAATTCCTTTACCGAACATAAAGGTAGGAAACCAAAACAATTGAAAATTTGGAGATTCATGCTCGTTGCGATGAGGCCATTGGTCCAAATGAGGACTGTAATTAGTTTTAGAAGATGAGCATATGTAAATGACAAGTCGATAGTCAAGTGTAGTGGGCATATAAAGATCCTTGAAGTCTTGTATTTCTCACCATCATAAATTTGAGTTGCAATACACTCACTCCACAATATAAGAGCTATAATCCTTAATTGGGTGAAAATAGCTTTTTATATTGGATTGGTTGCATAAGGGGGCTACAATCCTTCACTGGGTACAAGTAGTCCTCAATTGTGTGATTATATTGAAGATTTATTTGCGTTAGTTCATGCATTGATTTATACAAAGAGTTCATTATGTATTATGATAGATTATTAGTGCATGAAATGACCAATCATATATTTTATTGCTTTCATTTGTTTTTTGCAAACAACTGACACCGTTCAGTGTAGAAGCTGATTATTCTTTGTAGCATTTGAAATATATGTGGCTTATTGTTTGCAAATCAAAGTGGACATATAAATAATCATCATAATAATAATTGCATTTAAAAAGTCATAGCACTGTTGTAGTTATTATGCCATGCATAGAGTGTATTGCAATGTATATGTTTCCTGACAACATAGGTGATCCATATATGGATTAACTAGTGTGCATTGAAAATCTCATATTGTGCTTTTTGGTTACTTTCATATTGAATGGTATTTCAATCTATATTGAAAATAAGAAAAATATTTTAAAAACTGAACATTTGGCTCATTTGCCTTCAGTCTTATTTTTAAAGCAATGGAGCAAAATGTGGGCACAAGTGGCACGAAGAAGCCAAAGAATAAAAAAGCTCATGCCAAAGAGTGGGATTTGTAAAGAATGAGGATGCAAGAGAGCTACACAAGACAAGCACAAAGCACACAGATATGGAAACCTTCTTCTTCTTCGTACAAAAAAGAGAGTACAAAATGACTAAGTGCTAAAACTGAAAAGTAGCACATATGTACATGCGGTCACTAAGTGTGAACTCGCTAGAAGCGTACTAGCCTGGCACTATAAGTGTAGTCCAGCTGTAGAATCACTGGCAGAGATCCTCCGTGTTGGTCACCTAACGTGCCAGTGAGTAAATGTCGTAAGCGGCCAAGACCCGTAGTGGATGCTAGCTCAAGATGTACAGCTCGACATCTCAACACTCCCCCTCGAGCTCTGCATGTCGCAGAGTCGAAACATAGTCCGGAAACGTCGAAGCTTCTTAGCTCCGAGGGCCTTGGTAAAGATATCTGCTATCTGCTCCTCTGTGCTGACGTAGACTAAGTCGATGTCGCCCGCCAACACTCACTCTCGAACGTCGTGGTAATGGACCTCTATGTGCTTGGTCCTGGCATGGAACACTGGGTTCCTAGCCAACTGCATGCTGCTGTGGTTGTCACAATGGATGAAAATCTGCTGGTCCACCTGCACTCCCAAGTCCTCAAGTAATGTGCATAGCCAAGCTACCTCGCACGCCGCAACTGCTGCACCTCTGTACTCGGCCTCTGTGCTCGATAAAGCAACCGTAGGCTGCTTTTTGCTGCTCCAAGTAACAACACCACTCCCAAAAGAGAACATGAAGCCACTCGTAGATCTCCTATCAACAATTCTACCTGCCCAATCTGCATCTGTATACCCATACAATGCTAATGGCACATCTGCTGCATAGAACAATGCGTAGTTAAGAGTCCCTTGCACATACCGAAGTGTGCGTCGTACTCCATCCAAATGTGTCTTCCTCGGAAGCTGCATGAACTGACTCTCCAAGCTTAGTGTGTAGCTCAAGTCTTGCCTCGTGATAGTCAAGTAGATTAGACTACCCACAATCTTTCTGTACATCTTGACATACTCAACAACATCACCCTTCTCTGCACTCAGCTTTGCGTTCACATCCAAGGGAATAGAAATTGGCTTACAATCAGCCATACCATACTTTGACAACATGTCCAAAGCATACTGTCTCTGTGACAGCCATACACCCTCTCGAGTCCTGATCACCTCAATGCTAAGAAAGTAGCGCAACTCGCCCAAATCTTTCATTTCAAACTCCTGTTTGAGAAGACCCTTCACATGGTCAATCTCCATAGCATTGTCACCCACAATAATAAGGTCATCTACATATATGGTAATGACTACAATCCGCACATCACTCTCACGTACATAGAGTGAATGATCAGCATGAGCTCTCCTAAACCCAATACTGACAAGATACTTGGCAGTCCTGTCATACCATGCTCTAGAGCCCTGCTTCAAACCATACAAAGCTTTGAGAAGTCTGCATACATAATGTGGGTAACCTGGATCGACATAACCGGGTGACTGATCCATATACACTTCCTCTCGCAATTCACCATTCAAGAAGGAATTCTTTACATCCATTTGATGCATAATCCATCTTCTAGAGGCAACCACTGCTATGACAGCTCTCACAGTTGTCATCTTTGCCACTGGAGCAAAGGTCTCCTCATAGTCTATGCCATATGTCTATGCATAACCCTTTGCGACCAGCCTTGCCTTGTGACGCTCAATGTTACCATCAGCTTTATGCTTGGTTTTATACACCCATTTACAGCCAATATCTTTCTTGCCACTTGGCAATGGCACCAACTCCCATGTGTCGTTTGCTTCCAATGCAACCATCTCTTCATTCATTGCATCATCCCAATGCACATTTCCAACTGCATCCTCAAAACATGTGGGCTCCACATCCTGTATCACCTTAGCCATGTAGGCTTGGTGATGTGCTAGATACCCATCATAAGTCAATTTATGAACTGGATTTCTGACTCTGTTAGATCTGCGCGGTCCTGGGTCACTCCTTTGCCCTCTAGCATCTTGTTGTAGTTTCCTTACACAAGGTGTCCTGATAGCCGGAATTCCAAATTCCTCATCAAGAATTTGTTCAGAACCATTTGAATCCATGTCTACATGTGAAAAACCTGATGATGCATTAGCCATAAAGGGAGGTTCATCAACCTTTTCCTTTCCTTTTCGTGATACGTTCCCTGTACTGCTGGTGGAGTAACCTGCGTACGTAGTCTACCATTCCATGGCTTCTCAACAGAGCCACGAGAAGAGGACTCTTGTGGTCCACTCAAAACCTGTGACTATGGCCTCACATTTTGTACAACCACATCATCTTTTACATCAGCCCTAATAGTGCCATGTGCATTACTGTACCAGCTGCTCATCTCATCAAAGACTACATCTCTGCTCACTCGTAATTCTCATTTAGTAGGATTGTAGCACCTGTACCCCTTTTGTTCAAGGGAATATCCCACAAGAATACATTTCTCTGCTTTAGGATCCAATTTCTTACGCAACTAATCTGGTACATGCACGTAAGCTATGCAGCCAAACACTTTCAAGTGTGCCAAATCAGACTTTGTACCTGTAAAGTTTTCCTCACGTGTTACATCATGCACCGCAGCTGTAGGTGTCCTGTTCATAATGTACACAGCTGTACTTACAGCTTCAGCCCAGAAATGATGAGGCATGTTCTTCTCATTCATCAATGCACGTGCAACCTCTGCAATGTGCCTGTTTTTCCTTTCTGCGACCCCATTCTGCTGTGGAGTATATCTGCATGTAAACTGCCTGCGTATACCATGCATTCGCAGAAAATCTAAAAAATCATTGGAGAAGTACTCTCCCCCTCCATCTGACCTCAATGTCTTGATTTGCATATCTGTCTCCTTGTCAATCATGACTTTGAAGTCTTGAAAGTGACCAAACACTTCACTTTTGTTACGCATGAAGTAGACCCATAATTTCCTTGTATGGTCATCAATGAAAGAGACATAATACCTGCAACCATGTATAATACCTGGAACCCAAACATCTATGTGCACCACCTCAAGTGGCTTTTTACATACATTGCGCTCATGTGGAAATGAGCCCTTTGACTGTTTTCCAAATTGGCATGCTGCACACACTTGATGCATACCATCGACCTTGAATTTGGGCAAACCTTTTACAATTTGTTTTGATTGCATGCTGCGCAATCTCTGCTCATTGACATGGCCAATCCGTTTGTTCCAAATGTCAACATTAGCCACAACACCTGTTCCCTGTGCAAATAATGCAGATTTTACCTCATGCATGTCTACATTCAGCGTAAACATTCTGCCCACACATTTGCCCTCTGTGATCAGCTTACAGCCATTCTAGAAATCTTCTACATAACAGCCATTTGGATTGAAGCAAACTTGCAAACCCTGCTCAACCATTTGTCCAACAGAAACAAGATTCTTTGTAATGTTTGCGACATGAAGTACATCTGCTAAGTACTTTGATTTCCCACTCTTCGTATTTAGAGGTATGTCCTCTACATGAGCAATGGGATGAGCTGTGTCATCTCCTGTCTGCACATAGCCTGACACATCTGGTTTGCGCATATCTCTAAACCACTCTCCACGAGACGTCATGTGATTAGAGGCACCTGAAACCACATACCAAACATCATCTTGGGTGGAATTCTCTGCAGTCATTGTATTCATTACATGCTGCATAACAAACATGCGCTCGTTTTTGCTGTCATCTGCATCTCTGCTAGTAGATGCATAGTTGCCCTGTTCTCTCTTTCCACTTGCTTTTCCCTTTGGACAATCACGTGACATGTGACCTCTTTCACCACAAGTCCAACATTCTCTGCTATCTGCAGTATGTTGCTGCCTACTTGATCCTGCACCACGACCTCTTTGAATCCCCCTGCCTTGAGACTGGTTTCCCCTGCCACCTGTATTGTTTTGATTTGATTGACCTTCTCAAAATTGGCCCTTGCAACCCCTTGGGCCTCGACCACGACCTCTACCTCTACCTCTGTTGGAGTTAGAATACAAGGCCTATTCAGAATTATTTCTTCCATGAGAAGAAGATGTGTCAAGGTTCTTCTCCTCAAGAATAAGCATAGAAATCAAATCTTGGAACACGGGGATGTCGTCTCTTGTATTCATGGAAGACCTGAAATGTACATACTCATCTCCTAGACCATCCAAGCATGCAGGGACAATGTCATCGTCTTCCACTGAGACTTTAATAGATCCAAGAGCCTCAATGATACTCTTGATCTTCAAGGCATAATCATTGATTGAGAGGTTGTTCCTCTTAACCTGATTTAGCTCCGACTTTAGTTGAAGCTTCCTGGCCTTGGTGTTCACCTCGAACACTCTGCCTAAGTTTTTCCATGCAATGGCGGGGGTTTCAACATCCTGTAGATAGCCCATCATGCAATCTGTGATACTCATAGAAAGCCAATACATCACTTTGCTCTGGCCTTGTTGCCAGCCCCTCAAAGCTTTCCTTTGTTCTGCTGTAGCATTTGCCTCGGGAATCTTTGGTTCCTTTTCATTGTCTCCTTCTACATAGTCCCAATAACCTTTTCCTTTTAGGAAATTTGTTATTCTGAACTTCCATGCAGGGTAGTTATTTTTCTCAAGATTCTCAGTGACAATCTGACTGAAACCGTCAGACATCTTGAAGCACTAAGACAAAATAACTGCAATCTACAAAAACCTGCAAATCTGCTGAACCTGCTATTGTGGTACCTGTAATGCTTTCTACACTCAACGAGTTTCCACAATCAAGAGTACATACAACCATTGTACTTGTACAGTAAATCTCTGTGTACTGCAGTTTGGAGACCTATTCAGAAACTTGTACGAAAAACATGGTCGTGGATTACGAACGAAGGGATTGTGATACTCTTGCTCTCTTAGCCTCTCTTGCCTGCACCAGGCTCTGATACCATGTAAAGAATGAGGATGCAAGAGAGCTACACAAGACAAGCACAAAGCACACAGAGATGGAAAGCTTCTTCTTCTTCGTACAGAAAAGAGAGTACAAAATGACTAAGTGCTAAAACTGAAAAGTAGCACATATGTACATGCGGTCACTAAGTGTGAACTCGCTAGAAGCGTACTAGGCTGGCACTATAAGTGTAGTCCAGCTGTAGAATCACTGGAAGAGATCCTCCGTGTCGGTCACCTAACGCACCAGTGAGTAAATGTCGTAAGCGGCCAAGACCCGTAGTGGATGCAAGCTCAAGATGTAGAGCTCGACATATCAACAGGATTATGCTCACAACAAATACGGCTGATATATGGAGTGGCAATGTAGATTTTGTCTCACAACAAAATCAAGCGGTGCACCACGTATTAGGGATGGTTTTTTGGGTAGCATTAAAAAGAGTTGTAAGAAATGTGAACATCCTCAGGCACCTGCAATTGAAAAGCTTTTGAGGCAACATATATATAGCTCTGTGACTGCAAGTCAAGAGTTGTTAGAGCCAAACATTAACTCTGCAGATCCTGTGATGATGCCAACTAACCTTGGAGAAGAGCCTTTGCAAGGGGAGGAAATTTCAAGAAGGGTTTCTTTTAAGCGTCACAATGAATGGGGACTTGGTCAAATGCGCCAAAAATCCTTACATCAAAGCGTCGTCAACATGTTCTACTCCAACGTTCATGACCAAATTGATTGCATCAAAGAAATGAGTGAATTTAGAATAAAACAAGGTCCTTTTGCAAATGATATTGTACAGATAATGACAAAAGAGCAACCTGCATGGAAGTGTTGGATGATGAATGGTATACGGCATTACTCTACTTTATATCCCCTTGTAATGAAAATACTGGCACAATGTGCAGCAAACTCAAGTTCAGAGAGAAACTAGAGTATGTAAAAGTATGTTCAAAGCACTATTTACAACAGATTATTAGCAGATAGAGCAGAAAAATTAGTGTATACGTTTTGCAACAAAAAGATATTGAATCACATTGAAAGTGCTCGATACGAGGAGAAAATGCCAACCTGGTTGTATGATTGTCAAAACGAAGACAAAGAATAGTTCAATGTTGGTGTATCTCAATGCACTATAGATGAAATAGAAGAAAGCCTAATGATAGATGTGGAGATTGAATTACAAGGAGATCCACAATACTCAGATCTAGAACCAAATAACAACTTCATAGATTCAATATAGCTTGAGAGTAGAATGAAGATTGTGTCAAAACGATTGTAAAAGACCTTGTATTCAATGTGTTTTGATCATATACAATGCTTCATATTCGCTATTATACATAGTTTGTTGATCTTAGTTTTGTTTCTCGGAAGCAGCATCTTGGTCACCAAACAGATATCTAATTGTGCTAGGGGTATCTTGGCGGGCTTTCTTGGTTTTATACTTATTTGGCATGCCAAACATAATATATATTCCTTGTGGAATATCTTATGAACAGATTGCGCATTGGCTACTATTTTGCATTAAATAAATAAGACATACGATGTGATAATAATGACCACATGTCAATGTATAATATGCACTCCATCCGTCAAAATTCTTGTCGCAAACTGGACATTGGGAAGATGAGGATGCATCTAAAATAGATGAGGGACCAAATCTAGATGCAAGACAAGGTGGCTTATGTGTGTCCCTTGTACAGGCAGAGGATTCACTCGTTGTGTCAGATTCTGACGTCCTGGCTTCAGTGGGTGAATGCTTTTCTCCATCCGGACCTCTGATGGTTGGGGTGTTTGGGTGGCTATAGAAAGCCGTGTTATTTTTGCATCTTTCTACCAGCTGTGTCGTGTAGATATCCTTCTCTCTCTTTAACCGTAGGTCGGTGCCTTCCACTATCCTCGGGGGGTTCACTATGTGTAAAACTACTATATCACGTGCGTTCAAGACATGTTTGTAAAATCCCTTATCTATGAATTCTGTTAGAAATATAACGTACCCTTTTCTTTTAAAATCTATAAGTTTTTATCAAATTTGAAAAAATAATGCCCTTCTGTGTATATATTTCTGTAACTTTCAAGAACTTTAAATACCCTTCTGTTGAACTCACGTGATAGGTTACTTTTTTATTAGGTGACCTCCCCGGGCCACTATCAATGCCAGCTCATCTCGGGTGAAAGTGACACAACTCTCCGTGATATCATGAGTGGCAATAGTTGTTCCTTTGACAAAAAGTATACTAATTGTTGTTATAGAAAGTGAACCTATAACATTTTCAAAAAATATAACACACGACTTGCATTGTGCAGTGGATACTCGGGGGGTGCACTATGTAATAATGTTAATGTATAACGTGAGTTCAAAAGGAGGGGTTTTAAAATGAAAAACAATTAAGCAATTTAATAGAGACACATTAAATAAGGGGTTTTTATATTCAATTTTGGAAAAATTTACTAAAATAAGGGGTCATTTTATTCATTCAAACATGTTAAAAGAGCGGTTTTTTTAATACTTTGTGAACACACGTTATATAGGGGGGTATTGAACGATGAACCCCCGAGAGTGGATGGCCATAAACTTTCAAGTAGATCCTCTTAGCGTTTTCTTTGATCACATCCTGGAGGCACTTCTATACCTTCCACCTTCCTTTCTTGATCTCTGCGTCCTCACATGGACATATTGTTTTGATCGTGTCCTTTGTCACTTCTTTATTGATCTCTTTCCATTTCATGTGGTTTGGATTTGACCATTTTGAAAGTTATTGACCAGTGTGTGTCGCTTGTTGTGTTGACATACGGTGTGCTAGAGACTTCATGTGCTGAAATGCATTAACAACTGCTTGTTGTTGATCATCACATACTGATTGGGTGCCACAAACTTGTTCTTCATCAGCCATTTTCTCTTGGAGCTGCAATGGACAAATTGATAGATATTCAGTATCATTGGCAAATGTATATTCTCACGATTCAACAGTCTCACATATGCACAAGGTAGCAACTTCTCGTCCACTACATAAGACGTCATAGCCAACTAAACCAAAACACAACTGATACGACTAAACAAAATCACAATTGTCGAACCCAATTGAACCACAAGACAAATTTGAAATGCCCCCTATAACATGACAAATTGGAAATGACTAAAGATAATTGATTCAAGGAGGTAAACCACTGCAAACCAGATAAAACACTTCAATAAAAATAGAATACCCTGGACAAGACAAAAGTATAACATAAAAATGTTTAGATCGGATAAGAAGATGATGCAAGTTCAACAAGGGGGCGTCAGACAGGGTTAGGGTCTATCTTTAAATATTCTTTGAAAAATATCAGAATGTCAGATGCATTTATTCTTTGCTCCCGCTCTTTTTACTTCATTCAACAATCTACTTTAATCTGAATGGCCCTCATAACATCTTGGTCTGGATGGTAAAAAACTTCTTCTTGAAAATATTATTTTTTGGCTGCACTCCAAAAATCTATCAGCATGTCGAATAGATAACCCAATTCATAAATGCCGCCTGATTTTGTTTACGCATCTGTGTACCATGGATCATATAGTTCTGGAGAAATCCACGGTCTCTTAGCCATCTCTGTATCCCCTGCTCTCTGTGCCTCCAAAACTACAGAGTTTGACTTTGCACTTGGATGGAGATAATTAATTGGTGTGTGCTTAGCTGGCATTTTGAGAATCATACCCCAATGAATGATGCTCACACGAGGTTTATTTGCACGAGTAAAGTCCAACACTATGTTGAATGGGTGCAGGTCACTGTGCACTATCCCGGTCAAGTGGGCAGCCGCAACACCATCGATTAAGGCATGACAAATGGTTGGCATCTTCTCCATCACTGCCTTGATCCACGCCATGTCTTGTTTGGAATAGGATCGTGCTAGCTATGGTGGATGAAAGAGAAACATAGCGTCAATGTGTGAGTGTGTCTGTAAGCAAGGTTATCACGCAAGTGAATTAGGTTCCAAGATAGAACTAGCTTGGACTCATAAACATAATCTTGAGTATTGACTTAGCTTAGCACAAGCTCACCATAGACAAGCATGTAGTGGAAAATAGAGTTGTGTTTATTTATTCATGAAATGAGCTTTAAGTAGCTCTAAAGCCTTGCTCCACAGCATGTGGGATAATTCCACTCTTCTCTCCTTGACTTACACTTTAGGACAAATCTCACACTTTACAATCCTCCCCTTGAGGTTTGGACTATGACAAAATACTAAAGATGCATGATCCACACAAGATGATAAGCTGGTATCCACACAAGATGGTAAAATCCACACAGGCTGACAGAATCCACACAGGATGATAATATCCACAGAGGAAAGAAAATTCCTCCCCTACAAGTAGAGAGGCTACATCTTCAAAGTACGTGTTCATAAAAGATAAGGTTGGTCTCTCCTTTGTCTTCTTTGGCTTCTACTATGTGAGCTGATCCTTTGTTAGGTCTCTTTCCTTCGTAGCTTCTCTCACTACTTCTTTCTCCACCGCTACTGCCTCCATTTGAGTAGCATCGAGAAGGTGGGTGTCCCTTCTTAACACATTTGTTGCAAGGATTGTCTGTGTAGAATTCTTTCTCTACGTGTCCCATTCTTCCACATTCATAACACTTTCTTCCGGTTGATGATGTTGATGGCGAATGTCTTCTCCTCGAGGATTTTGTGACAAAGGCTCCTCCTGATGGAGTTAATGAACCTCTTTGCTTTCTTTCTTTTGCTTGGACTGATTTGATGACATCTTGAAAAGGTGGAGCCGGTTCTTTATCTTCAAGAATGGTGACTAAGTGGTCATAAGAAGGTGGAAGTACACTTAATAGTATGGCCACTTTGTTGTCATCTGGTAGTTTGGCCTGGATGTAAGTGAGCTGTGTGAAAATGCTCTTAAGCCTTTTTGCCAGGCTAGCAATGTCCTCCCCTTCAATCATGGTGATCTTGTAAAGTTGTCTTTTGAGACTAACTTTACTTCTCTGGGCCCTAGCTCCAAAATTTCATTCTAAAACATGCCAGGCATCATGTGCATGCATACATTTGTCTATGAAATGCGCATAATTGTCATGCAAGGAGGTGATGATGATTCCTAACGCTTTTTCATCTTTGGCCAAATTCTCAACACTTGCTATGAGTGTAGATGCCCTAGTGTGCACTCGATCGGGTTCGACTTGTTGCTCTAAGGGAGTGCTCATGAGAGACCATGAACATTTTTTCATAAGATATCCTCTTAATTTCGTTTGCTAGGTGTCAAACCCTTCCCCATTGATTTTTTCTATTCCCTTGTACCTTATTTGTGCTAATAGAGGGGTCTTAGCTTAGGAGACTCTCCTATCAAGTGTCTACCTCTTTACACAAGCACAATTGATGATAGAAAATTTACTTGCAAAATTTTGTGCTTGGTTGCAACTTTTAAGATTTCTTGCATGAGAGAGAGAGAGAGAGAGAGAGAGAGAGAGAGAGAGAGATTTTTTTTTTTTTTTTGTGAAGCTCCTCTTCACAGAGTGAAGTCACTCTTCATAAAAAAATAAAAAAAAGTTATTTGACTTCTTGGAAGTCTCGGCTCGAAGCTGGATGAAAAACTGCCTTTGAATGCTTCCGAAAGTCCTTTTTGAATCTCTCTTGAAGGGAGGTAGGGTAGGTTCAATATAGCTTTGATGATATGGATTTTAAAAAAAAATTGCATCCGAGCATCTTTGTTTTTTTTACAGGTGGGAAAGGGCTCCATTTGTGGTGCTTGGGGTTGTGTGAACTGGTGCTTAATTCCAATGGGCAGGCTGGGTGGGCAGGGTTAGATTTGGGCAGCACGGGCAAGGCCTAGGGCAGCGGGGTCAGTCCGGACAATCCGAGCAGCGTTCAGCATGCATGGGAAAGCGGGGGCACACCCGACAGTCCGGGCAGCGCGGGGCAGAGCGTCAGGCATCTAGCTTTGAAAAAAGGATTTGTGCGCATGCATTACCGCCAACGGATGCGATTGGGGTTTCACAACTCGAATGAGTTGATATTTCGGGTCCAACCGCTCTCCCGCAAAATAGGCAAGGGTATTGACCCCGAGACCTCAAGAGCCAAGAATAGTGTTCCTAAGTTGGTCTAGCCAACAAACCCAGGAGCTTTGCTTGTGAAGGTTAACTGAAAAAAGAGAATATATGCTTAGTTTGGTAGGGATGCACACACATAAATCCTACACACCTTGATCGGGTGGGGAGTGAATTATCTAATGGAATCCAAGTTAAGAGCTTGATGGCTCTGATAAAAAGTGGAGCAGAGGATGCACATATAAAACTCGCACACACACACACACACACACACACACACACACACACACACACATAAAATTAGAAAATATTGGGATTGGAGATGAGGGGACTCCTGGGATTGGAATGGAGCAATCGAGGGCTCTATGGAGAGCTTGTGAGGAGAGCTTCAGGATGAGATAAATAATGCTCAGTAAGTAAAAAATTGGGAAGATTAATTGAAGATGCAAACAACTAGAAAATTGACACAAAAAATTACTAGAAATGTAGTAATAGGTGCTAATTCTCTCCCCAATCAAGCTTATCTAGCCATGGAGGGTAGTGGCCTCTTGGGTGTGCCAAGGACATGCCCACACATAGCTAGATTAGTGCTTAATTAGTGAGAGATGCAACTAGTTATGAAAATTTCAATGGACCATAACAATAATTATGAAATGTCGATCAATCTAATGGAGATGCTAGTAATTAACACACTAATGCATAATGAAAAATCTAGATAGCATAACCTAAAGCTCTGATACCAATTGTTGGGAATGGGATTGTGCTAGCTATGGTGGATGAAAGAGAAACATAGGGTCAATGTGTGAGTGTGTGTGTAAGCAAGGTTATCACTCAAGTGAGATTAGGTTCCAAGATAGAATCAGCTTGGACTCATAAACACAATCTTGAGTATTGACTTAGCTTAGCACAACCTCACCATAGACAAGAATGTGGTGCAAAATAGAGTTGTGTTTATTTATTCATGAAATGAGCTTTAAGTAGCTCTATGGCCTTGCTCCACAGCATGTGCGATAATTCCACTCTTCTCTCCTTGACTCTTGCTTTAGGACAAAGCTCACACTTTACATGTCTATCTGTTGTACAGGAAGATTTGCAATAGGCAATGACCTCTAGCCATGTTGTAGCCTGTGCATGTGTTGTTTGAACAATCCGTGGGCAAATGGTAAGCGGCACATCATGTCCCCCACGGTACCCCCTTGTAGTCAGGGAATATTGTGTTCCAAGGAGCTTCGGTGGTAAAGACAATGCACCTTACAATGGAGGGGTGAAGCATTTGCATTCCTTAATTTTTCTGTAAGCTATCAATTTTTTCCTCACTCCCGCCCTTGTAGAATTTTTCCACATATGTGGTGTGATTTGGAAAGAAAGAGATGCCTTTGATGGTGTACAATGTGCACACACCAAAGGAACCCGATCCAATCCTCCTACCTTCTATCAAGGCCTCGTGAGGGATGCCGACAAGATGAGTGCACCTGGAATTCAAAGTTGATTGAATGATTCTGCTGGTGCCGCTGGCATCTGATCGACCTCCCAAAGCTTCTTACACATCTTGGGCCATCTTCAATCTCTTGGGTAAGGTTGCTTGGTCCTGCGCTTTCACATGCTTCATCTTTACCTTTTGTTTCTCCCACAATTTATCCTAGAGCTCTAATTTTGACATGTCACAGGCAAGAGGGATATCTTCCTTTAAGTCTCTGAAACATACTTTCATATTACCCAACACTGTCCTAAACTTGTGGTGGGGGTCAAATTCTCGAACCCCTTTTGGAATTAGCAACTCATACTGGCCATCAACTCGCAGGCTGTGCTCTGTGTTGTCCCATAAAGCACTAGTGAGGTCTTTCGTGAAGACATTGCTTTCACTAATCTGATGTATGTGACTATCTGCACATGATGATATTGTCAAAATACATTCTTTTTGAATGGCATGTTGTCATGCTGTGACACATACATAGTGGGAACGCATGCTACAAGATCTATCTTGCAACTTTTAGATACACAATTGTATTTTTTATAATGTACATATGCATATATAAGTATAATAATAATATTTCTATCTCATCCTATTATTTATCTCAAGGGTAACATATTCTTACTTTACCGTCAAAAAGTACTATGGGAAAAGCATCCATAGCTACGTCTCTTTAACTTGGGGCAAAAAGCATTGATTCTTTCTTTCTACTATCTCATTACTATCTCACACCCTAGCTAGATACTATATCTAGGGTAATTTCCAATATATATATATTCTATGTATTTCTCATATTTTTCTTATATTTGTTTTAAATAACTACTAGGAAAGAATCAAATCCTACTGGGAAACTAGGTGGCATTATTTCCAAAGATACACCTATTTTAATGCATTATTGCAAGCATGATTACAAAACCTTGTCAAGGAGCAATGTCATGCTTTCATATGGCATGAGGTGTCCATTGGAATCAAATAAAATTTTAAGCTAAGGGGACCACAAGAAGACTTTTGCTGCCAAAATTGTACCCTATTTTGATAATTTTTTTACACAAGGTTCCAATCTGAATTGAAAAAAGTATATAAAATGGGAGTCGTAACTAATAAGATGAATTTTTTTCCCATAATTTTAATTTCTTATTTGAAGCCACAATTGAGGAGATATGATCAAAATATTGGACCCCAGTCTGCCCACATCATGCAGGGACAACTCATTTCAAACTTTTTCAGCTTCTATTCACACTGTCTCTTCTTCTTTTTGTGTAAATCCTTGGGGGTTACCTTCACCTATAAAAGGGGACCTCTTCTTCCTTGAAATCCATTCAAGCCATTTAGGCCATTCAAGCCATTCAAACCACTCAAGCCATTGAAGCCATTGAAGCCATTCAAGCAATTCAAGCCATTCAAGTCATTCAAGCCATCCAAACCATTCAAGCCATTCAATCCATTCAAGCTATTCAAGACATTCAAGCCATTGATGAGAGGAATTCATCAGGGAGTGAGAGTAGTAATGCCTAGCTATACTTAGCTATAAACGTAAGCCTAAGACTCCACTTACTTGTAGAGGAAGACTAGAAATTCTTGTAGGCTATCCTTGGAAGATAAGCTCTAATCAAAGGACTTGAACTTGGTGCATCAATCAAAGCTTGAAGTCTTCCGTCTTATTCTCTCTCCATAAAAAATCGTGAATAACTCCTAAAGGGTTTATCAAGTAAGATGTATTTTGCTTTGTTATTTTATTGATTTCTTGTTGTTTTCTTTGTCACCTCTAATCCTACATGTATCTCTAATATTGTCTCCCTCTCTAACCAAACCTACCTCTCTAACTGTTAGAAATTCATTCACTCTACAAATTCTGGGTTCTCCTTGCTAGAGGTACAGCTCTCTCCACATTATCCTTATTGCCTATGAGCAAGAATATGGCTTGGGAGGGAAATTCTCTTCTCTTCTCTTCTCTCATATCTATATTTTGCACATACTAGAGTTATCATAGATGAATAATCCGCATGATGAGAATTTCTATCGCTTTCAAATTGTGCAATCTATTAAAATTAACGTATGGATTAGTCGTAAAATACACTTTCAACAACGTATAGTGTTTCTCTTTGGCCCAGAAAGGCTCAATGAAATACTTCTTTTACCGGATCCCATCATACTACCTCTTATAGACTATAACGTTTCTTTTGACGTAAGTGTAGTTATCTTGCTATGGACCAAGAGGATTTTTACACACAACTAATCCCAATCACTAGACAAAACATATATATCATGGTAAGCACAAAACTACAATTCCAAAGAACAATTTGTAGCATGTTTGGTCGGCAACGATTCAATGCCATTAACTCATCTATTAACCCTTTCATATTACCCATGATACGATATGACCATAGCCTTGATGTTTTCATCCTTGTTTTGTTTTGATATTCTCTTTCATTTTCTTTCTTTGTATGTGTGAGTGTAAGAGACAAAGAGTAAGACTTCTTTGATTGTACTTCCTTCCAAACCCTAGACTTCATGGCATCTATGGTTTAACTCCTTCATATAGTTTTTGGAGTTTTCTCACAAACTCTCATAGCCAGAAGCCCGGTTCTTTCCTGGCAAGACCGCAAATTTCTTAACATATTTTTTGGTAAACCCGACGTGAATCTGCTAGGGTAAGATTTTGTGGGTAACCAATGTTGATCATGTGGAGCAACATGGTATGCATTTTGACCCAACAACAATGAAAATGTTTCAAGCATTCGCAATGTTTATGCAACAACATGCCACTGAAAGAAGGGAGATTTCAGCAACCAAGGCCATACAAGTGGTTGTCAATAGAATGGATCAATTCAATGGAAAAGATGTAACCAAGTACTTGCACGAGTATGTGAAGGAGATGGAGCTACATCGTGTGTTAGAAGGTGAGATGATACAAAGCTTTAAGCTAGACTTTGTTTCTCCAAAAATTAGGGAACGTGTTAGGGGAATTAAAGATGGGCATGAGAGAAACTGGGAGGAACTCAAAGTAGCTTTAAAGGAGGAATATTTCATGGAGGACTCTGAGAGAGTGACCAAAAGGACATTCTTAGAATGGGTAGTCAAGCCAAAGAAAGGACTATCAATAACAACGCTACTTAAGGAATTTGACTGGTGCTATGCACAACTCACCAGGACAGAAAGGGCCACCCTAGATGCAGAGAAGACATATCTTTTCTTACAAGCTACAGGTAAAGATTTTCAAAAAAATTTGGAGCTTCTTCTTGAAGATGAATATTTTGAGCAAGGACTAAAGACCGACTGGAATGAAGTTGAAGGTGTTGTCTCATTGCTTGCCAAACAACAAAGAAGAAGGCACAAGATGGTGGTAAATGCTACAAGTTCTTCCACCTCAACTTCTGGCAAAATGGTAAAGCCTACTTTTATAGCTACTAAGTTTGATGAGTCCATGCTAGATGAGCTTGTGAAGGGAATGCGTGACTTGAAGGTGAAGCTTGCAAAGCTTGAAGAAAATTGCCAACCATCACGGCCAGTTCCTAGGCAAAGACAACAGCCCAAAGAAGGTTTTGTTAATAGATGTATTTGGTGTGATAATACAGACCATGTAAGAAGGGATTGTGATGATTTTAGTGATTCTTTGACAAAATATATTGTCTTTTTTAAGAATGGTAAAATACACTTAAGAGAGACATGTCTACCCTTGAGAAGTAACTTTGGGAAGGGGTGAATGCAAACCTTAGTTGAAGATATGGCAAGTAACTATGACACCTCTTCAGTTGAGGAAGCTACTTATAGAGTAAAAATTGAGCATCTTAGTGAGATGAAGAGGTGAAAGACCATCATGCTCAACTTTGGCCAAATCTCATGCAAATAGCTAAAAAGGGAAATCTTACAGAAGAGATTCTACATGAAGTAGGTGATTGCATACGTCTAGAAATAGGATGGAATGGTCCAGTGGACTCATTGTCAGTGCATGCCTACATTACAAAATGCCAATAAAATGAAGCTATTGTAGAAGAGAAGCACAGACATGAGAATGCTGATGAAGGACCAAAAGAGAGATTCTGGAAATGGGGGAAGAAGGGACTCAACGCCTTCCCAAACACCCCGACACAAGGAGCATCTCCACTTGAAGTAATCATGGAGAAGTCTTCAATTGGAAAGAAGAAAGATCCAACAAAAGGTAAGACAAAATGCCCAACTTACAAACTACAATCTGATATTGAGGTTCCTATAGATTTAAAGAAAGTCTTGGAGGATAGAATTTTGAATAGCAAGATTGAGTTTACCCTAGGAGAAGTTCTTCGCATTGCAAAGCATGAATTCCATGAGGAGATCATTGACATCATCAAGAGAAAGAGGCAAACTCTTGCTGAAGTTTCTCGTCCATAGGCTGAAGGGGAAACCTTGAAGACACAAGGGATGCAGTTGCAAATTAAGGAGGATGATGGAGTTGTGGTAAGACTCTACCAATCTAGTGGCAGAGTGAAGCAAGTGCATTTCTCAAATGATGATGAAGAATTTGAGGCTATTCCTCGCAGCTACTATTCACGAAGTCACTGGGCAAGGGCTACTATAGAAACTTTGGTCAAGGTAGGTAATCTTGAAGAGCCATTTGTTGCCTTGATTGACCATGGTTCAAAATAAAACATAATGTCAAAGAGTCTATACAACAAGTGTAAATGACCGATGGACACAGATCATGGTTGGATGGTGAAAGTGGCAAACAATTCATCTAGTGAATTGAATGCAGCATGTCTAGGTGTGAAGTTGACAATAGGTGATATAGAAATTGTCCAAAACTTCTTTGTACAGGATACATCTTCATATCATCTCATCCTTTGACAGCCCTACACTATGGGAGTTCAAATGGAAACAAAGGTAAAAGACGATGGTTCAGCATATGCCAAGATACGAAGCCAAGATGGTAAACGTGCTGTCCAATTTCTCACAGTTTGTGTAAACCATGAAAGAAATCATGAAAACCTCAAAGATCATTATCTAGCAAAGGTGAGAAAGAGTTTCATGACCATAGGGAAATGATGGGTTTTGGCCAAGTACCATTGTAGAGCGGGACTGCAGTGGTACTGAAAGGAAAAGGGTCTCTCTTGATCCAAAAATAGGTGAAACCTTCTCAACGGGATCCTTGCTAACAAGGAATGGATCAGTATGTTTTACAAAACTTTAAGATTTGAAGAGATGTGAGAGGCAATATGTACATAATGTACAAATGGGCATGAAAGAGAGTGGGTTGCTAGAGCCTACTGAAAATGTTTTGGGTTTGTGTGATCAAGTTTCTTTTGTAGATACTATGGGTGAGCTTGATGCTATAATGGAGTCTGATTTGCATCTTGAAAATGAAGTTGTGGAAGTATGCTCTATGGAAATGTATCAAGTCATAGAAGCCTTTAAAGAAAACCAATGTTTTGAGAAAACAGTTGGCCTAGAAGTCCATGTTGAATTTAAATACAAGAGTGTAGCAAAGAAGGTGAAACGAGTAGCTTCACCCATACCAACCAACAACAGAGAAAAGATTGAGAAATCTTCTTTGCAACCAAGTTTAAGGAATCCTAAAAAGATCGGGCATACCTTCCCAAAGGAGTCTTTTCAAGAGTTGCAAATTGGTTGCGAGGAGTTTCTAACACAGAAGGAGACAAAGTGCTTCAAAGGAATGCTTTCAAAGCATGGTGAGTCTTTTGAATTTGAGCCACATAAAATAGGCTGTGTTGATCCTTCTATTGTAGCTCCTACATTAATTTTCACAATATCTCATGTGCCTTGGAATCTGCGGCCTATTCCAGTTCCAAAAGGCTCATTTGCCAAAGTTAGTAGAGCTACTAAATGAAAAAAAACAAAATGGGGATTTTGGAGCCTTCTTGTGCTCCATACTCAAATAGGTGGTTTACAATTCCAAGGAAGATGGTGCTCTACGCTTAATCCAAGATATGAAACCAATGAACAAGGTGACAATAAGAAATGTAGGTACAAGACCGATTGTGGATGAGTTTGCAGAGGCATTTGCAGAAAGGGAAATCTACTCGATGGGGGATCTCTACTCAGGGTATGATCAATTTCAGCTTGCAATCGAAAGCAAAGACTTGACAACCATGAGGAAACCTTTGGGTTTGGTAAGGATGTGTACCTTGCCACCAGGAGCAACCAACTCGGTTGCACATATGATGAATAAGTCCTTACGTGACTTTATTCCTCAAATCACAATGCCTTTCGTTGATGATTTTCCTATCAAATGATGTAAAGAAAGTTACAAAGATGAAGCTTTGGATCTTAGGGGATGTCACAGGTTTGTGATAAATCACATAAATGATTGTGAAAAATTTCTATCTAGGTTGGAGGAAGTGAATCTTACATTGTCACAAAAAAAGTCTATGTTTGGTGTCAATGAAGTGCTCATTGTGGGGCACATGTTCGGGCCATATGGTAGGAAACCTTGTCCAACAAAGGTAGATGCCATCCAAAGAATGAAAGAAACATGCACTAGCATCACTGAGATTAGAAGGTTTTTGGGAGCACATGTCTTTTATGTTATTTGGATTCCACATTATGCACATGTAGATGATCCTCTTTATAGACAGCTTTGAAAGAATCAAAAGTTTAAATGGACAAACTCACATGTAAAAGCCATGAAAAAGCTAAAGGAGTTGCTCCAATTAGCACCAACTTGTTGTTCAATTTGATTTAGAAGCTCATGAAATGGATGTGCGAACTGCTTTTCTTAATGGTGACTTGGAAGAGGAAATTTATATGGAACAACCAGAAGGGTTTGTTTTTCCAGGTAAAGAAGACCTTGTTGCTCAACTCCATAAGGCACTATATGGTCTCAAACAAGCTTCGCAAGCCTGGTATACAAAATTTGATCTTTTTCTCACCTCTAAAGGATTCATCTCTTGCTCGTCAGACCCCAACTTATACATAAAACGCCAAGGTAGCAGTTTTGTGATTCTTGTTCTTTATGTGGATGATACCATCCTTGTTTCCAATGATTTGGGATTTCTTCACCAAGTGAAAAAGTTATTGTCTTCTGCATTTGATATTGTGGATCTTGGAGAGATTCACTCTTGTCTTGGCATTCAAATTCAACGAAACCGTGAAAAAGTTATTTTATTCCTTCGAGAGTCAAAGTTTATTGCAGATACTATACAAAAATTTGGTATGGAATCTAAACATTCAGCCAACACACCTTGTCTTGCGAGCTCTACGAAGAACACTTCTAACAATGGCGGTCAACTTGTCACAAATCAACCTTATGCTAACTTGATTGGATGTCTTCAGTTTGTTGGCATGAATACTCGTCCTGATATTCTGTTTGCTACTAATTATCTTGGACAACATCTTGCATGTCCTTCTCTTAAGCATTGGTCTGCTGCAAAGTGTGTATTGAAATACTTGAAAGGCACTACAGATTTTGGTTTAGTCTATCAACGACAACTCACATCGGATTCTATGCAATCTCTTTCTCTTTTGGGTTACACAGATGCAGACGGGGCAAGCTCACATTTATCTATGCGATCTACTAGTGGAAATTGCTTCTTTATAAATGGTTGTCTTGTTTCTTGGACCATCAAGAAACAACGTTGTGTTGCAGTTTCTACGACTGAGTCAGAATATGTTGCGGCATCACTTGCAGCTCCTGAGTTGATTTGGCTTCGACAAATCTGGTTGATATTGGTCACTCTCCTCTTTCTAGCACACCCTTGCAATGTGACAACCAAAGTGCTATTAGTCTTGCAAAAGACTATGTTCAACATAATAAGTCAAAGCACATTGCTGTCCATTATCATTATGTCAGGTATGAAGTATGCAAAGGAACCATTATGGCTGAACACTGTCCAAGTGACCAGATGATTGCAGAAATTTTGACCAAAGGCCTCAATGAGTCACATTTCATCCTCTTACGCTCGGAGCTTGGAGTTGCTTTGGCCTCACTCTTTCTAGATTAGCTTCTTTGCTATTGTAATAGCTTTGTACATATGACATTGTAATCTTTTAGGTACCATGCACTATGCACACTCCACGTTTGCACATTGTGATATCTAAGTCACTTGAATATTTGTATATAGATGCACAATTCACTTTCACATCATCACCGCTGGTTCATATTTTCACATTGTATAGGGGCTTGGGTTTTTCCCTTGAACTCCCCAAGGGTTTTTTAATCCAAAGCTAGAGACCTTTGTTTGAGTGGGGGTGTTGGAGCTATATATGGCTTACTCTACTGAACTTGGTATCACCTATATATTTGTATCTTGTCCTCAATATGAATCAGTCTTTGGGAGCGTATATGGTGTGTCTCTTGTCTCGTCTCTCTCTCTTTCTCTCTACATATCAACACCCAATACCACCAGCAAAGACAGTTCGGGATTTTTGGCTAGATATGATCCATATTGTTAGAGGAGAGTTCCAGAGATTCCAGGATGCACCACATGCGGGAGTGCAGAGAGGCTTTCCTTCGACTCTGGAGTCCTGGGCCTTTTTTCACCATGGTCCAGGGAGTGCTCAGATGGCATTCCCGTCCACCTGTGTGGCTCTTCCCTCCTCAAATCTCTTGATTTAGACTCATTGTATATATGCTGTTTTTTCACTAGGAGAGTCTCCCCATCATGTTTGTTATAGCCCTCTCTTGCAGAGGTGGTTGTAGCGCTATGGGCAATTTTCATTAACCAAGAGAAGGATCTTTTTCTTGGAAAAAAATAATAGTTGCAGCTTGCAACATCGGGTACAATCATGAAACAATGGTATTTTTACCTTGTTAGTTTAAATCTCATGACATTTTTCATTATTATAGGAGTTTGGTTGTAAATGGTGCTGCCATATCGCCCAATAGAGCATGAGTTACTTTTGGACAAAGAAGAACTATTTGAACTCACCTTTGGATGTCTAGAGCATGACATAAAGCCCTCCCTAGGTGAGGTTGTCCTTGATGTGGAGATTAAAGAAGGTGGGCATGCCGAGTAGGCTATGCCAACGATGACATACACATCAAAGAAACCCATGACACAGGCATGAAACCAGCAACAAACATAGCATTGCTAAATTTTCAAGCATGCCATGAATCAATTCTAGGAAATGAGGACTCCCCTCCAACAACCCCATTCATTGTCTAGCTTTGAGCATGGGCTTCTAGCTATGTTTAGTGCTTTTCTTTCTTTTGCACTTAGCCATATTTAGTGGGCTTGCTCTATTTGTAACATTATTCAATAAATTTAGTACTTCTATCCACATATATTTTTGCATTTTTCACATGCTTTTCATAGTTCTACATCATGAATTTACTAATAATTTTCTTAATGATGTGATAGATTACCTCCAATTATTGACAAAGTTATGCGTACTTTGGAGCCTAGTCTTGAGCTCGGTGCATCCTTTTTTGCCGTTGTTCTACTAGTTGCCATTGATGCTATGCTTATTATGGTCATTTTGCACCCTTCTAATTAGACCTAGGCGTATACTTTTGTCATCCATGACCATGCTTCCTAATGATGCAAGGGAGGTTATTATTGGATGCCTCCTTAATCTATGGTATTTACAATTTTCAGCCGCATGGTTACAACGTGAATCCATATCATGGTAGGAAGAGTTGCTATTCCAAAATTTTCATTTTATTTGTTAAAGAGTCTTAATGAATACCATGGTTATGACCACGATGCCATGGTGCATGAAGCCATGAAGATGATTACTATTCCACAATTTTTCTTTGAAAGCGTCTTTGATGCCATGCTACATAAAGCCATGATGATGAAAACTACCATTTGACACCTTGGAGGCCCCAATATGTTTATTACATTTTAGCTTTGAATATGTGTATCCACATGTGATTACATTTATACTACCTTTGGTTCTATATCGCCTACACATGTGATTGCATCGGCTTTACGTTTGTTTCTGTGTCCTCTCTAGAGCGGCGTCGTGAACCATCTCTAAGGACAATGTGATGTGGTTATTTCTAATCTTCGTGTCTCAATATGTTTCTTGAGTTGATGTTGTTTACAAGATAAAAATCACGTCAAGAAGCATCTACATGGGCTCAAAGATATTGAAGTTGCTTAAAGATATTAAAGAATTTCATCAATTCAATTGTATATATCGGGTTATTAAACATCCAAAGATTCTTGAGAGTGCACACTCTATATTATGAAGTGATGCAACTCTTGGATTATGAATTTTGTAAAGTTTGATAATTGCTAATATAATAGTACATGAGGCTAATGTTGTGTGGGGTTTAGGGGGCAAGTGCATTGAAGAAGGTAGTTTTGAGTAGGCTTTTCTAGCCTTTTTTTTAGACAAATGTAGGATGTGGACCTAAAGGGTTACTTTCTCTCTCTAGCTTTTTTTAAAGTGAAGGAAGCATAGGGGTGTGTCCACATCAGCAAAAACGTGGGTCACAAAGAGACAAAATTTGACTTTTTTTTAAAAAAAATCATTTTTCCTTGTTTATAACTTAAAACTCCCTCCCAACATATATACATATCCAAAAATCATTTTTTGACCCATTTTATAATCCACAAGCTTAGAAAGTCCATTTTTTCAAAACTCTTTTCGTCAAAAAAGTAATAAACATTTTGTTCTCTCCTCCTCCTCCCTCCTCTCTCTCTCTCCCTCTCCTCTCCCTCCCTGCCCCTACCTTCCTCCTCCTCCCCAATCTCTACCCCCCCCCCCCCCCCTCTCCTTCTCTCCTCCCATCTTCTTCAACCTCGCTACCCTTCCCCCTCTATCTTTTCATCATTTTCTTCCTCATGCAATAGCTTCCATGGTGCTCACAGACATCACAAATGGTTTGCTTCCACCACCACGTACTCCGCACACCAAAAGCATACATATTCGCTTACCCACGGCATTTGCACCGAAGACCACTAGTGAAGGTGATCAAAGGTCATCACAAGAACTTCGCACCGCTTGTGAGACCAATGTTGACATTTGGGTGGATGGCCATTTGTACCCTTACGATCCTATAAGCCGCTTCCATCCACCGTTTAATAGCCTTTCCACATTTCTTCAATTTCTTGGGAGGGGAGAAGCAGGTTTGTTAGGCTATTGCAAGCGGTTGTGTATGGGTGCAGGTGCTTCTTTGCATACGTGGATGCACGAATGTCAAGCTCTTCACCTCAAGACGATGGCATTACAAGAGAGTGTTGCCTCTTCGGAGAGGGTAGTTAAAACTCTTGAACAACAAATGCAAGAAAAGGAGTCCCACATCCAGAAGATTACCAACAACATCACATACTTGAAAGAAACACCCCTTGGTGCAAGGGAATGCAAACGCACGTATTCATCCATTGAAACTCTTGCACGTTTGGGAGGAGCACGCAAACGATGAGTTACAGCCACAAGGTGATTTGGTCTTTACTTGCATGATGCATTCTTACTTCACACTATTTTCTAACATTTATGTTTATTTGTTGCTAGAAACTTCATCCAGGAGGTATGCGGTGGAACAAGCCAAGATGATCGAGTCAACCTTCTCACTAGTTGTCTCAATAACCAGGACGTGATTTCTACCTTACAATCACCTGGAGGTAAGCACATTAAGGAAGCAGTCACCAAGGACCTTATGCATAAATTAAGAAATGTGGTTAGTGATGATGACGTTCAACAAGCTTGTGATGAGGCTGGAATCAGCACCAAATCCTATTAGGCTATTTTCCAACTCCTAAAGGATGCCCTCAAAGAACATGGCATTGTGGAAAACCTATTTCCCGTTCCTCACAAGGTCAAGCTCGCAAACAAGGCCACAAACGAAGATGTGTTCTCCCGCATTCGTACATACCTACACATTGAGGACACAATGCCAACTTTCCTTTATTCTTCGTGCACAACAAAGACAAGGGGAAAAGGTAAGAAACAATCCAGAAGACCTTCGGAGAAGGGCTTTCCTTACACAATGTGGAACAATATTTTTGTGGATCTTAGAAGGCTTCAAGAAGCCATGCTTAGATTTTACGAGTTACTTGAAGAAGGTGACACACTTTACTTTTTTCTTTGGTATTATTCTTATCATAGACTCTAAAGTTTAAGGTCTTATCACTATTTATTTTGTAGTGCTCGGCCCAAAAGTCGTTTTTGTGCTGAAACTCGATGAGTGTCAAATAGTGAAAGGCCGAAGGTTAGAGAGGCTAAGTGTCACTCTAATGAATGAGTCCCTTCTGCAAACCAAGCGAAGGGATTCAGTAGAGCCATCTCCCACCCCATCTTTTAGCGTGCAATTAGAGAAAGACATTTGGTGGTTGGGTGCTATTAAGGTGCCCTAAGAGACCAATGGAGTACTTTCATGGATTTTTTAGAGAACTCCATGGATCACAGAAGTAATACACTCCCAAATTGCAGGTCAGAAGTTGGAGATTGAGGGTTTTGGTAGTTATGATGTGGAGTGGCACTTAGGTTGGGATTTGAAAACCATAAAGTGTTTGCTTGGCTGCAAACAAGGGGCTTCTTCTCTCATGCCTTGTCCATTTTTCACTCGAGGGTACAAACCTAATGGAAAAAAATCACATAAGAGCACTGCAAAGGCCGATTCCATGCTTCCATGTCAAGGGCATGGAGAACAAGGGTTAGATTGTCGTGATGTCGGAGATGAAGGTAGAGAATAAGAAGCGTCTATTTTGAGATGTCCCATGCTCAATGCCCCAGACCGTGATCAAAAGGACCACACTTGGAATCCAATCTTTCGATTTCCTCTATCGAATGTACATTTTTGTACATTACACGCATTCATGCGCATTTTTGATAGGCTATTGATGCTCCACATTGACTATGCTTTCACAATGAAACCGTTGGAAAAGTCCCAAGAAGCAATTGAAAGAGTGGAGGTACTCTTGAATTCCATTGGCTGCCACGGTGGAAATGTGTCTATCGTTGCTGTAAAGAACACACGGGAGGCCCATGAAATTTCTCAACAAGTGTCAATGAGAGAACAAAAAGCTAGACACTTTTTGAAGAAAGTTTCCCAAGGAAAGCCAAGTCGATATGATGCTCAAAACAGCTCCAACCAGCAGGCAGGTAACCTTTGGGAGCTTTGGAAGGAGTTATGCAAAGCTACTACCGACAATGATTCAAATGGCGAGCTTGCAAACAAGTGCAAGCAAGTTTGGGCACATTTTGATAAAATGGTCAAGCTTATGGGCCTTAACAGCACAACAGAAGAACAACGCCAATCATTTCAAGAAGCCTTGGCGGATTTTACCAAGGTCTTCACCCTTTCTTGAGGTGAAAATAACATCACACATTACATGGTAAGTCATTTTACATGGTGTATTCATTACAAGGGATTGTTTTTATTTAATAATGTGGATCGTTTACTCATGTGAACAGCATATCTTGTTTGTGCATGGTGCATTTTTTATGCACAAGTATGGATCGCTTGAAATTTGTAGCACTCAAGGCATGGAGAAGTCCCATTATCGAGCAAGGGGAGTGTACTTCAAAAATACTCGACATGGTGGTGGAATGGTGCAATCCAATTATTTGGAGGAGATGTTCAATTGGTTTTTTCACACAACATTTTCTCATAAGCTCACAATAGATCGTGCGTGACAATCCAAGATTGCTATTGAAGTGCGGAAATGGAGTCGTCAAGAGCATAGCAACAAGTGGCAAATGTCTCAAGGTCACACCAAGCATGCTACATGGCGGAAATGCAGAGTGGGACAAGGATCAAAGTGGATACTGCGCGAGTCACTAAACGTGAACCCAGGGTCCAACTCTTAGCGACATGTTTATTAAAAACATAATACTTTTTAAAAAAGATTAGTGTGAACAGGGCCCTTTTTAAATGGGCCCTTATAAATATTGCATGCTCTCATAAACCACTCATTTCTTAAGAACAGGTGAGCTCTAACCAACGAAATGGCACGCACCAAACAAACCGCAAAAGAGCATCCGCCTACCAACAAAAACACCCTCCAAGGATGTGAGAAGCCGTCATGGCTTAAAGGCACAAGAAAACGGCCACGAACGCCTGGCCGTTCCAGGAACACATCTGGTGGTGGGCATGGTGGTAGGGCACGAGATTCATCGAGGACTGTTGAATTTCCATCTCCTCAAGATATAACACCTAGAAGGAGAATGAAGCAATGTGCGCAATGCTGGAGAGAAGAAGAGGGCCAGCAAACAACAGAGTCCGATAGGGAGCAGCCATTGCGCCACCAATCACAAGCAGGACCATCCAGGACTCGGGTGGTCCATACAAACACTGAATCAGAGAGTGAGCCACCATGGCTACGAGAAAAAATAGTGTGCACACACCGGTGTAAAGAAAGAGGATGCAAGAGAGCTTCACAAGACAAGCACACACCACACAGAGATGGAAATCTTCTTCTTCTTCTCACAGAAAAGAGAGTACAAAATGACTTAATGCTAAAACTGAAAAGTAGCACATATGTACATGCGGTCACTAAGTGTGAACTCGCTAGAAGCGTACTAGGCTGGCAGTATAAGTGTAGTCCAGCTGTAGAATCACTGGCAGAGATCCTCCGTGTCGGTCACCTAATGCGCCAGTGAGTAAATGTCGTAAGCGGCCACGACCCGTAGTGGATGCTAGCTCAAGATGTAGAGCTCGACATCTCAACACTCCCCCTCGAGCTCTGCATGTCCCAGAGTCCAAGCATAGTCCGGAAACGTCGAAGCTTCTCAGCTCCGAGGGCCTTGGTAAAGATATCCGCTACCTGCTCCTCTGTGCTGACGTAGACCAAGTCGATGTCGCCCGCCAACACTCGCTCTCGAACGTAGTGGTAATGGACCTCTATGTGCTTGGTCCTGGCATGGAACACTGGGTTCCTAGCCAACTGCATGGTGCTGAGGTTGTCACAATGGATGACAATCTGCTGGTCCACTTGCACTCCCAAGTCCTCAAGTAATGTGCATAGCCAAGCTACCTCGCACGCCGCAACTGCTGCACCTCTGTACTCAGCCTCTATGCTCGATAAAGCAACCGTAGGCTGCTTTTTGCTGATCCAACTAACAGTAGCACTCCCAAAAGAGAACATGAAGCCACTCGTAGATCTCCTATCAACAATGCTACCTGCCCAATCTGCATCTCTATACCCATACGATGCTAATGGCGCATCTGCTGCATAGAACAATGTGTAGTCAAGAGTCCCTTGCACATAACGAAGTGTGCGTCGTACTCCATCCAAATGTGGCTTCCTCGGAAGCTACATGAACTGACTCTCCAAGCCTACTGTGTAGCTCAAGTCTGGCCTCGTGATAGTCAAGTAGATTAGACTACCCACAATTTTTCTGAACATACTGACATCTTCAACAACATCATCCTTCTCTGCACTCAGCTTTGCATTCACATCCAAGGGAATAGAAATTTGCTTACAATCAGCCCTACCATACTTTGACAACATGTCCAAAGCATATTGTCTCTGTGACAGCCATACACCCTCTAGAGTCAATTTCTGAACTGGATTTCTGACTCTATTAGATATGCGCGGTCCTGGGTCACTCCTTTGCCCTCTAGCATCTTCTTGTACTTTCCTTACACCAGGTGTCCTAACAGCCGGGATTCCAAATTCCTAATCAAGACTTTGTTCAGAACCATCTGAATCCATGTCTACATGTGAAAAACCTGATGATGCATCAGCCATAAAGGGAGGTTCATCAACCTTTTCCTTTCCTTTTTGTGATACATTCCCTATACCTGCTGGTGGAGTAACCTGCGTATGTAGTCTACCATTCCATGGCTTCTCAACAGAGCCACGAGAAGAGGACTCTTGTTGTCCACTCAAAACCTGTGACTGTTGCCTCACATTTTGTACAACCACATCATCTTTTACATCAGCCCCAATAGTGCCATGTGCATTACTGTACCAACTGCTCATCTCATCAAAGACTACATCTCTGCTCACTCGTAATCCTCGTGTAGTAGGACTGTAGAACCTGTACCCCTTTTGTTCAAGGGAATATACCACAAGAATACATTTCTCTGCTTTAGGATCCAATTTCCTACGCAACTCATCTGGTACATACACGTAAGATATGCATCCAAACACTTTCAAGTGTGCCAAATCAGGCTTTGTACCTGTAAACTTTTCCTCAGGTGTTACATCATGCACCGCAGCTGTAGGTGTCCTGTTCATAATGTACAGAGCTGTATTTATAGCTTCAGCCCAGAAATGATGAGGCATGTTTTTCTCATTCATCAATGCACGTGCAACCTCTGCAATGTGTCTGTTTTTCCTTTCTACGACCCCATTCTGTTGTGGAGTATATCTGCATGTAAACTACCTGCGTATACCATGCATTCACAGAAAATCTGAAAAATTGTTGGAGAAGTACTCTCCCCCTCCATCTGACCTCAATGTCTTGATTTGCATATCTGTCTCCTTCTCAATCATGACTTTGAAGTTCTGAAAGTGACCAAAGACTTCACTTTTGTTACGCATGAAGTAGACCCATACTTTCCTTGTATGGTCATCAATGAAAGAGACATAATACCTGCAACCATGTATACTTGCAGTATCGGTTGGACCCCAAACATCTGTGTGCACCACCTCAAGTGTCTTTTTACATACATTGCGCTCATGTGGAAATGAGCCCTTTGACTATTTTCAAAACTGGCATGCTGCACACACTTTATGCATACCATCCACCTTGACTTTGGGCAAACCTTTTACAATCTGTTTTGATTGTATGCTGCGCAATCTCTACTCATTGACATGGCCAATGCGTTTGTGCCAAATGTCAACATCAGCCACAACACCTATGCCCTGTGCAAATAATGCATCTTTTACCTCAGGCATGTCTACATTCAGCGTAAACATTCTACCCACACATCTGCCCTCTATGATCAGCTTACAGCCATTCTGGAAATCTTCTACATAACAGCCATTTGGATTGAAGCGAACCTTCAAACCCTGCTCAACCATTTGTCCAATAGAAACAAGATTCTTTGTAATGTTTGGGACATGAAGTACATCTGCTAAGTACTTTGATTTCCCACTCTTCGTATTTAGACGTATGTCCCCTACATGAGCAATGGGGTAAGCTGTGTCATCTCCTGTCTGCACATAGCCTGACACATCTGGTTTGCGCATATCTCTAAACCACTCTCCACGAGACGTCATGTGATTAGAGGCACCTGAATCCACATACCAAACATCATCTTGGGTGGAATTCTCTACGGTCATTGTATTCATTACATGCTGCATAACAAATATGCGCTAGTTTTTGTTGTCATCTGCATCTCTGCCATTAGATGCACAGTTGCCCTATTCTCTCTTTCCACTTGCTTTTCCCTTTGGTCAGTCACGTGACATGTGACCTCTTTCACCACAAGTCCAACATTCTCTTCTATCTGCAGTATGTTGCTACCTGCTTGATCCTGCACCACGACCTCTTCGACTCCCCTTGCCTTGAGACTGGTTTCCCCTGCCACCTGTATTGTTTTGATTTGATTGACCTTCTTGAAATTAGCCCCTGCAACCCCTTGGGCCTTGACCACGACCTCTACCTCTACCTCTGTTGGAGTTAGAATAGAAGGCCTGTTCAGAATTATTTCTGCCATGAGAAGAAGATGTGTCAAGGTTCTTCTCCTCAAGAATAAGCATGGAAATCAAATCTTGGAACATGGGGATGTCGTCCCTTGTATTCAAGGAAGACCTGAAATGTACATACTCATCTCCTAGACCATCCAAGCATGCACGGACAATATCATCGTCTTCCACTGAAACTTTAATAGATCCAAGAGCCTCAATGATACTCTTGATCTTCAAGGCATAATCATTGATTGAGAGGCTGTTCCTCTTAACCTGATTTAGCTCCGACTTTAGTTGAAGCTTCCTAGCCTTGGTGTTCAACTCGAACACTATGCCTAAGTTTTTCCATGCAATGGCGGGGGTTTCAGCATCCTGTAGATAGCTCATCATGCCATATGTGATGCTCATAGAAATCCAATACATCACTTTGCTCTGGCCTTGTTGCCAGTCCCTCAAAGCTTTTCTTTGTTCTGCTGTAGCATTTGCCTCCGGAATCTCTGGTTCCTTTTCATTGTCTCCTTCTACATAGTGCCAATAACCTTTTCCTTTTAAGAAATTAGTTATTCTGAACATCCATGCAGGGTAGTTATTTTTCTCAAGATTCTCAGTAACAATCTGACTGAAACTGTCAGACATCTTGAAGCACTAAGACAAAATAGCTGCAATCTGCAAAAACCTACAAATCCACTGAGCCTGCTATCATGGTACCTGTAACGCTTTCTACACTCAACGAGTGTCCACAATCAAGCGTTCATACAACCATTGTACTTGTACAGTAAATCTCTGTATACTGCACTTTGGAGACCTATTCAGAAACTTTGGCATCTAGTTGTGGATTGCGAACGAAGGGATTGTGATGCTCTTGCTCTCTTAGTCTCTCTTGCCTGCACCAGGCCCTGATACCATGTAAAGAAAGAGGATGCAAGAGAGCTTCAAAATACAAGCACACACCACATAGAGATGGAAATCTTCTTCGTTTTCGCACAGAAAAGAGAGTACAGAATGACTTAATGCTAAAACTGAAAAGTAGCACATATGTACATACGGTCACTAAGTGCGAACTCGCTAGAAGCGTACTAGGATGGCACTATAAGTGTAGTCCAGTTGTAGAATCACTGGCAGAGATCCTCCGTGTTGATCACCTAACGCGCCAGTGAGTAAATGTCGTAAGCGGCCAAGACTCGTAGTGGATGCTAGCTCAAGATGTAGAGCTCGACATCTCAACAACTGGGTGGCCGTTGGGGGGAAGACATTGCCCAGAGGCCAGGGAGCTCTCCCCACACGACAAGATCGGCAGCCAAGGAAAGAGGAAGAATTAGAAGAGGCTGCAGAACCAGTCCCTAAGCATGTAAACAGGTGCAAGTCTAAGTTTTTCAAGAAGCCTAAACGCCGCACGCCAACAAATGTGAAAGTGTCCCCAAGACAACCGGAGCGGCGCCGAAAAATAGCAAGGGCATTTGCAGAAATCTGCCACTACCAGAAGACGACGGAGCTTTTGATTCGACGCGCCCCCTTTGCTTGCACTGTGAAGGAGGTGCTTCAAAGCTATGGAAATCAGTATAGAATGCAAGCAATAGCGCTAGAGGCTATTCAAGAAGCTGCAGAGGCCCACATCATTTCGGTGTTGGAAGATACCAACCTATGCGCCATACATGCAAAGCAAGTGACAATACAGCCAAAAGATATGCAGCTTGCACGTCGATTGCGATGAGACTTTGAGAATTAGCCGAAGTTACCCCTCTTTTTGTATTGCACACCCTTATCTTTGTAATGATTTGACTTTCCAATGACAATATGCTCAACAGTTGTGTCTACTGTGTCTATTATCTTTGTAATGAAATGACTTTCTAACTTCAAGTTTTGTATGTAATTTTAGTCAATTTCAGTAAATTTGTGCTTTTTAAGTACCCTTGGGGGAAGATAAGCCTATAAGGGGCAAAACAAAAGCCTGGCCACAAGGGCGCGCAAATGGACCATCCATCAGTTTTGGATGGGCCATTTGCGCGCCCTTGTGGCCAGGCTTTTTTTTGCCCCTTGTAGGGTTATCTACCCCCAAGGGTACTTAAAAAGCACAAATTTACTAAAACCTATTGGTTTTGCAACATTATTTTACATGGATCCTTGTGGACACCCTTTTTTGGCCATTTCAAGCTTTGAATTCTCTATAGGATATCAAAAAAAATAACATATTGTGAAACCAAGTGTCTATGCAACATTAATTTTGAGATTTCAAATGTCCAATGTAATTGGACTTTCTGGTGCAGGGGTGTACTAGGTAGAGCTAAAGCAGGTGATAGTGTGCTGGAAACTTCATTTCATAATTGATTTCACCTTTTCTAGTGTCCTTGAGTGTGAACATATGCTGGAATTGCCATAGAAAGGGTGCATCTAAATTAATGATGCAAAACCAATTCATTTCAATAAATTTGTGCTTTGTAAGTATTCTAGGGGGTAGATAAGCCTACCAGGGGCAAAATAAAGCCTGGCCACAAGGGCGCGCAAATGGCCCATCCAAAACTGATGGATGGGCCATTTGCGCGCCCTTGTGGCCAGGCTTTTGTTGGCCCTTGGTAGGCTTATCTACCCCCTAGGGAACATAAAATACCTAAATTTACTGAAATTGATTGAAATTACATACAGAACTTGAAATTACAAAGTCACTAATCAAAAAAAAATTCATATCACCAATTGAAACAATTTTCAAGATTGACAAATCACATTCAAAAAAATTCGCAAGATAGAGAGACAATTTCAAATATTTTTTATTACTTCCAAAACAGTGATTTTACATCATGAATCTGAGGAGTTCATAATTTTTTTGACCATTTCCTGGCGCCTATTTTGCGCGTAAGGAAACTCCCCAGTCAAGAGGGACTGCTCTATGGCCTTTGGGTCAGTTGAGCCAATGGAAGCATGTATCCCTATCTGGCCAAGCACTTTACCACGAAATCCAGTACCAAACGTTGTGCGTACAAGGGATATACGCACTGGGAACACTTGATGCGTAGTTTGAGCAATGGTTCTCAAACACAAAAACTTGCTCAAAGCTTTTAACGACCAAGTCATAAAATGGTCTTGAGAAGTAAATTCATTATGGATAATGGCCACATCGCCAGGGGGGAGTTGTCCTAGGTAATGCGCAAGGGAAGCTTGAGGTCCAAAGCCCGTCCGCTTGCCACCCATCCTTGCAGCAAAATCATCAACCTCCACGATATCCTGTCATAAACCGATGAAGGTTGAGAAAAAAGGCAATGAAGGATAAAATAGTAATATGAAATTTAGGATACAGTTTACCTCCTGCTCCTTGTCGTCCTCCTCCCTGTTGCCCATTGCATCCAAGTCAATGCTCCCATGCACCATAGATATGACCTTTGGATCATCAGATGGGAGGTTGCATAATGGCATAGGCATCCTAGTAGCATCAACCTTGGCTTGCGTGGCTTGGAATTCTTCATTAGCCATGTGCAACTGCTCTGCTGCCAGGACCTCCGCACATACAACTGCGATAGTGTCAGCAACAGAGTCCCCATCTCGCAAGAGCTTGCTTTCTAAGGCATATGGCGTATTGTCTAAGGGACATTTGGTGGTGCTGCACAGCACGCTCAAGCATTCATCCATGCACAGGCCAAATGCTTTCTCCAAATCATGCAGGAACACATACTCCTCCCCATCCACTAACACTAAGGAGCAGCGGTTGATTTCTACCTCTGGGATAGCCACATCCGTCAGTGGTAGTGGCACTGGAGTGTCACTAGGGCCAGCCGCAACTATGGATTTCTCAACCACTTCCTCAAGACCCCTAGGGTACTCGAGCCGGTGTGCCTTTCCTTCCGTTGTAGGGTTCATGGGGATAACCTGCTGCTCCTTGGTGTCCTTGATAAAGGACCCAGCCTGAAGGTGTGGTAAGCGAAGCTCCTCCAAATCAGGTTCCTCGCTCGCCAAGAAGATAAATGTTGCGAGCCGAGAAAGGTACTCCACCCCCAACTTGCGCTTCTTGAGCGCTGACACCCCTGGGGCTTGCTCGTCCAAGTAATGGCCTGCATCGGTTGCAATTTCTTGGAATCGACGTTGCAACCGCTTGGAGAATGGGTGATCACCTTTGTGTATATAGCGCAAAATATCGCAAGGCATCCAGATCCCTGCATGTGGGAGGATAGATACATAATATTTTATGATGTGCTCCTCCATGAACGCAAAAATCTCGGCAAATGAATCCATGTGAAGGGCAACTGTGGAATCAAGGTCAGGGAGACGAGTAAAAAAGGTGTGGAGGTCCAACTTCCTTTTGTATTTGGTGTCCTCGAGGAAGAGGATGAAGCGTGAAAAAGGGGTGGATGTGGCTGTAGATGCAGAGGCTGTGGAAGCATCCATGTCTAGCCTGGGGTGTAGATAGAGAGTGGAGGAGCTCAAGAGTTGCAAAAGTGAAAATAGTGAATGGGTCAGGTGGCCCCCCTTTTATAATGGACCCTTTTTTTAAGACATTAAAAAAAAAAGGCACTTTCACCAAAAAATGATTTCTCATCCCAATGCAAAAAATTATATTCAAAGGCATGATTTGCCGAAGCAAATCATGTTGATTACAGCGGGGATCAGTTTGAAAATTGCAAGAGTTACAAAGTTATAAGATCG
Organism: Adiantum capillus-veneris; assembly: GCF_014529385.1. Lineage (NCBI taxonomy): Eukaryota > Viridiplantae > Streptophyta > Polypodiopsida > Polypodiales > Pteridaceae > Adiantum > Adiantum capillus-veneris. Next base: position 67,120,540 of record NC_140945.1, read on the forward strand.
ATAGCATAGTTCCATCCATCCCCCAATCCTCCTCGACCTTCAATTTTTCTTCCATTCTCTTCCCAATCTGCGGACATTCATTACAATAAGCATCCAATGATCGACAAACCATGATGTATTGAAAATGTGGTAGAAGGATTCTCACCTTGTGACCTTGTAAACGAAATTGTGCTTGTTGAAGGGCCTCAAAACCCATAATAACCAAATGTTCTCGAACATTACTGAGAGTCCGATGCTTGTTCACTTGGACTGCCTCCAAAGCATCGTTGGGCATCTTCACTACAATGTCAAAGCTTGCAATAGTGCCATCTACACTCTGTAAGGGAGTCCACACTCCAAGCTTGCACATCCAACGATCATAGTGAAATCGTATGTACAAGGAGGTGCGGGATTTCAAATAGCGCATTCCAATACCTGAAGCTCCAACCTTACAACGGTACTGGTCCCCGTTGTGCATGCCCTCCACAAAACCCCAGTCCTCTTCTAAAATCCTTCCTAATTCCTCGTAATGCGCATCTTTACATACAAGCATTGTGGTAGTCTCCACAAATCCAAACTCTTTAAAAATGTGCACAAAACAATGAATAGGCAAACACCAACTCAAGCCCACAGACCTAGAAGCTTTAGAGTATTTCAAAGAGTTTTGGACATCCATTATCATCTTTTGCTTGAAAGATGCTACCGACCACAAATCTGGCACCGGCCACTCCATACTTAATAAGGAAGTTACTTTGATGGGTTCAAGCATTCCAAACGTTTGTGTAGAAGTAGGGACAATATAGGAGTGAGAATAGAAGAAAATCCTTCTTTGAACCAGTTTGGTTGGGCAAAGATGTGGGAACATATTGCTCCAATATCCGTATGTATAGCATTGAATGTGCCGGAGAGACTATGTAGTGGCTGCTCCTCCACCAACATGGATGGAAATATGACTATAAATGCATGACAAATCTTAAGTATCAATCCATAATAACATTATACTGTGATTTCACACCTAGCTTTGTATTCTCAAAACATGTACTTACAATGTGTTGGAAATCGAGGTGGTTGTTGTAAATGCATGGTTGACATTGAGAAAACATGTTGCACAATGGCTACGGTCCCCTTGTCTTTGCGGTTCTTGAAGCCAAGGAGCTTTCCTTTCCAATGAAGATCTAAGTTTGCACCATTCCGCACACAATGAGGGCCAATAGTAGATGGTTGCATGTATACCCAAGCACCTTTGGTGAACTCTTGTGGAACCCACTCATCATCTACACCTCTAGTGTTGTGGCATGCAAGTGTTGTGACCTCATCCTTTGGCCGCCTTTGCGAAGTAGAGTTGGCCATGGTTGAGCAAAGAAAACTAGGAGGAGGAGAAGGACCTTGCTTGCTGCTACAATGTACAGAGGATAAAGTGATATGAGAAGGTGGATAACCCTTGTGGAAATGGGAGGAGAAGGTGGATAACCCTTGCTTGGTGTGGCAATGGGAGGAGAAGGTGGATAACCTTTGCTTCGTGTAACAATGGAAGGTGGTAGGGGAGGAGAGAGGAGCTTCCTTGCTGTAGCAATGGAGATGGTGTAGAGAGAGAGTGTGTTGGAGTAGAGGATGAGTGTGATGGTTGCAACCAAGGAAGGGTTGAAAAAGGGGTTCTAGAGAGAGAAAATCACTTTTTTCCTAAGAACTACTTTTGGGGGAGCTCTGAATAGAAAAAAAAAAGATTTTAAAAAAATTTGAATTTAGGGTTTTTGGGTGCACGTTTTGAATTTTTGAGGTCAAAAAATGCTTTTTTGACCATAAAATATTTTTAGGGGGGTTTTAAGAAGATGAAATTTGAGTTTTGAAAATTTTGAAAAATTTCAAATTTTTGGGATTTTTTCAAACCCGGATCAAAAAGGAGGGAAGTTGGAGGTTCCATATGGCCCACCCGCACCCCCTCCACCCCACCCCACCTTCTCACTAGGTAAGAGCCCATTTAAGAAGTGTAAGACTACTTTGTCCCCCTACATTTTTGAGGGCATAGAGTGTGTCCACCACCCTCTTCTCATTGGCTGGCCTCTAATTAACCTTAATCCCAGAGGGCCCCTAGAGGGTTCATATTTTTCCTAATGATCAGAGTTCTGTCTTCTCTCTGTTATGCAATTGTTATTCTAGGCTTAAGTTTCTACATGGTATCAGAGCGACTTAGAGACTAAGTCTATTTAGTTAGTGCTAATTACATTCTATCCTAATTAATCCACACTAGAAGCTATTTATCACCCTCTTCGAGGAATCCGGAACCTCGCAAGATGGCTAACCAAGCTTCATCTTCATCATCTACATCTACCTATAAGCCGAGATATGTCATTGACAAGCTCAATGTCTCAAATTACCAAGTGTGGAAATTTAGGATGGAGATCTACCTCAAGCAACTGTAACTTTGGTAGGTCACATTGGGCATCGACGAGCAACCCGACCTACCCAAAGAGAAAGACCCTCAGGGAATCACCGATCTTTATTCTACATGGGAAAGCAGAAACAATAGTGCAATGATGGAGCTCATTCTCAACTGCCAAGATCGGCAAGTCCAAATGGTGAAGAAATTGGCAACGGCCAATGCCATTTGGCAGTTCTTCGAGAAGAACTATGAGCATACTGACTTGGTCTACCAGGTTTCTCTCCTCAAGAAACTGGTCAACACGACCATGTGTGAAGGTCACTCTTCCTCTAAATTTGTAGAAGCATGGAAGATACTTCTTGATGAACTTATCATATCAAAGCTGCTCATCCGTGAAGAGTTGCAAAGTATGCTGCTCTTATCCGCCTTACCTGCCTCTTGGCGAGCTTTCATTACAACGCAGGCCACCTCAGCAAACCTATAGATCCAAAATTTGGTGTCAAAGATCAAGCAAGAGGAGACACTTCGCGATCAAACTAGTGGATCATCAAAGTCTACAGCCTTGATTACAATGGCAAAACATCATAAACATCAGAATCATGGAAAAACAAACTTCAATCAACCTCGTGAGCATAATCAGAACATGGCAAGAAAGCCCCAACATCAAGGAGGACGCAGATCAAATCCCAATCCAAAGCAATGTACAAACTGTAATAAGTTTGGGCATCTTGATAAAGATTGTTGACAACCCCACCAACAACGTAATCATAGTAGCTTCCGCCACTCTGCTGCACCTTCTCATAACTATTCTTCTTACCCTCAAGGGGGGCCTCGCCACTATACTTCTTATAATAGCCAAGCTCATTATGTTGATATACCTCAAGCTGAAATATCTACTTATGAAGAGCAACCGCCCTATCCTATGCATCTTTATGCTAGTACTATAGAAAGCTCATTTTCAGACTCTTGGTTACTTGATACTGGAGCTACTAATCACATGACATATCATGCTGAATGGCTCACTCATCTCACATATCTTGAGCACCCACTAGAAGTTTGTTTGGGTGATAATAGCATTCAGATTGCGAAGGCCTATGGAAACGCCCACATCACTCTTCCCATGGGTCTTCAAATCGTCATTTCTCGCGTCTACCTCGTCCCAGGACTCAAGAACAACCACATTTCAGTCAGTGAACTCACTGAAACCGGCATCAACATCAATTTTACCATCAATGGATGTTTCATTACTGCCAAGGCAAAGGATGGTCGTCGCCACAATCTCCATATTCCTAAGGTTGGGTGCCTCTACCCCATAGGTAACTCTGCACCTCTACATGCATTAGCCTCATCAGTTCCTGCACCATCTCATGACACTACGCTCAAATGGCATTATCGCTTAGGACACATTTCACAGCATGTGCTTCGCTCTCTCACACATCGCCGCCTAGCACTAGGTCTGCCAAAGCAACTCACACATATCACGCTTTTTGAAGGCTACATCTTTGCAAAAGCACATCATGCACCATTCCCACTCTCTCAATCACGTGCTAGTGTACGTCTTGAGCTCATCCACTCAGATCTATGTGGCCCTCTGCCTACCGCATCACTCATAGGCAACAAGTACATGTTGACCTTCATTGATGATTTCACAAAATACACCTTCACATATTATCTAGCAGAGAAAGGTGCTACAATCTCACACTTTCAACAATTTAAAGCACTCGTAGAGAATCAGCTTCACAGGCGCATCAAGATTCTTCGCACCGACAATGGCGGAGAATACAAATCTCAAGCTTTTGCCACCTTATGTCAACAAGCCGGCATACAACATCAGTTCACCATCGCCGACCACCCACAACAAAATGGTCATGCAGAAAGAAAAAATCGCACACTATTTGAAGCCGGACGCGCAATGATGCTCCAGGCAAGCCTCGACGATGCATACTGGGAGGAGGCTACGGCTACAGCATGCTATCTCCAAAATCGCATTCCGTCTACGCACAACCCGCTAACCATGCCATATACACTCTGGTTCGGCCACCCTGCTCATCTTGGTCACCTACGCATTTTCGGCTGCATTGCCTATGCTCTTAACACGCAACCTCCATCGAAGCTCGCGCCACGCGCACATCGTGCTATTTTTGTGGGCTATAGAGATCGCTTTGGATCGAAGGCATACCGGCTTCATCATCCCGGTACCAACAAATTCTTCTTCGCCAGCTCGGTCATTTTTGATGAAGATTATGTCCTCTCAGGTACTCTCTCATTAGCCGTAAAACCCACATCTCATATTCCGTTCGAGATTTCACATGAACCTCCCCCATCTCAAAACTCTGCTCACTCAGCGCTCAAATCAGCCGCTATATCATCTCTCTCAACAGCTCATAATCACCGTCGTCAACCTGCACTCAAGCCCGGATTGCCTCCACAATCAGCGTTTCCTCCACCTCTTTACACACCCCTACTTAAACCCAATGCTCGTACAGCTCATAGCGCAGCCCTCCCTCTCCCCTCTGTTGCTCGCCCACATTTGGCTGCATTTCCACCTCCATATGTAGCTCCACCTGCTGCCCCACAACCCCCTACACCTCATGGCGCCACCCTCCCTCTCCCCTCTGTTGCTCGCCCACATTCGGCTGCATTTCCACCTCCATATGTAGTTGAACCTGCTGCTCCACCAGCCCCTACACCTCTTGGCGTAGCCCTCCTTCCATTGCCAGTTACTGCCCCTTCGACTGCTGCTGGACTTGCTGCTCCACCAGCCCCTACACCTCATGGCGCCACCCTCCCTCTCCCCTCTGTTGCTCGCCCTCATTCGGCTGCATTTCCACCTCCATATGTAGCTGAACCTGTTGCTCCACCAGCCCCTACACCTCTTGGCGTAGCCCTCCTTCCATTGCCAGTTACTGCCCCTTCGACTGTAGCTGAACTTGCTGCTCCACCAGCCCCTACACCTCTTGGCACAGCCCTCCTTCCATTGCCAGTTATTACTGCTGGTCAACATCATTCTCCACCCCCTTCATTGGCTCCTGTACTTCAGCGACCGTCCAGCTCCCAAAGTGCCCTCTTATCACCTCCGCCGCCCAGCATGGTGCGCACTTATCAAACTGCACGCAAAAGGAGCCTCCCTCCCGACAACCTTCGTATTGCTCCCTATCGCGAGCCAGCGAGATATGCTCGGCTTTCCACACCACCACCCTCGCCATCACATGTCCCCGCTCCGGAATCCCATGCTACTCCTCCTCATATCCCCATACCTTCTGATGTCGATGAAATAGAATCCCAGTCCTCTGCTTCTGCCACTTCTTCCTCTACTGCCTCATCAAATGGCTCCACATCCTCCTGAGCTGGATCAATCTGCCTCCAGCCACCGTGTTCGCACCCGCTCCATCCACGATATCTACCATGCGACAGCTTTCTCCACTGTCATGCTCGACGAGCGCATCACAGCAACGCCACCCGACCCCTTGGAAGATGCACTCCCACTCTTTATTGCAGATGCTCTAGCCTCAAGTGAGAGTACTCTATGGCATGGAGCCATCATGGAAGAGCTCCAAGCTCTCGAAGAAGCAAACATATGGACTTTGGTGCCTCCACCGCATCATCATAACATCATTTCCTGTAAGTGGCTCTTAAAGAAAAAATATCATGCAAATGGCACAGTCGAGCGGTACAAAGCTCGTTTAGTAACTTGCGGTTTCTCACAGCAATACGGCGTTGATTATTTCGACACGTTGGAGAGAGGGAATGGGGGAACACGCCGAGCACAAACAAAAGGGTCTCTCTATAGCTCAGGGTATTCACAGCACCCCTATCCTCTCAGAAAACACCTTCAAAGAAACACTTAACACTAGCAGACCACCGCCTGCTCAATTGCCACTGCTCACACACTCCACAAAACCGCCACACAAGATACACCTATTACCACTGCCTGTCTCCACCCTTACACATGCACACAACCACTCAATCTCACTCTCTCACTCAAAACACCGTCGGACCGGAGGGGGCACACACTTCCACACAGCCGGCACCGAGGAGGGATATGAAAGCAGGAGAAAGAGAAGGGGGGAAGGGGAAACAACGACACGGGAGGCAACTATGGCTCGATTGCACTTCAGAAAACACATACACCGGCTTGAAATGCCATCACCAGGGCCATTTTCAAGCAAAAGTTACAAAGAGGCTAGCTTGCTAGAGAACTCCACTTTTCAGGCTTCAAACGGCACCCCAAAAGGCCAAGAAAAAAGACCCAGATTTGATCTTTTTCTGACTTTTATAGGGGGGGTCTATAATTTGGGAATTTATAATTTAATAGGTCCACCTGACACCTTGAATTGGTATCTTTTGGGAAAGAGGGCACCGCTTTCCTCTATCTCTTTCTTCTTCACTCTTTGCACTTGGGGGGGGCATTAGCGATGTTGCTATTGCCTCCTACGCTCTTCATTTTTTATTTTTTATTTTTCACCTTTTACCCTCTTTTGGTTTAGCCTTATACTGCTCAATTTTTTACTTTCACTCTCTCCCTCTATCCATCCGACTCCTTCTTGGCTCCCTTTTGGCTTTGGCCTTTGGACTTGGTTTGGCTTTATCTTTGCCCTTAGCCTGGCTTTGTCCGGCCCCTCTTACCTTTGCATTCGCTTGGCCCGGACGCCCTTTGCAATGTCCACCCTTTCTCTCTCTCTCTCTCTCTCTCTCTCTCTCTCTCTCTCTCTCTCTCTCTCTCTCTCTGGACTTACCTCTTGCCTGAGGGGGGGAGGTATTAGCGATGTCGCTATTGCCCCTTCTCCTCCTTTTAAAATTTCAAAGCCCATTGGGCCGTGGGAACTGCCGCTGTCACGAAAGTGCCACATCATCGCCACTACTCCATTGTCGCACGGACGCGCGCGCCACTGCGCCGCTCGCCACTGCCAAAATCGCCCAACCTCCGCCTGCGCAGCGCCACCTGCGCTTTCCGCCATACCCCACGAGCTCCAAGAGCTCTCCACCTTGTGACACCCATTGAGGCTCCACGTTCCTACCCTTATACCCCATACTCGCTCCATGCACGTTTGCAAGTGGGGCAATATCGTGCCACGTGGCGGCTACCCGTGAGCTGCCTCCAAAAACCTCCTCATGAGAGAATTGTAAAAAATTCCCATTTTATGCCAATCTTTTTGTCCTCCTTGGTCCAGCTCCCATTTTCTACTCATAGAACCTTTTCCAGAGTTGTAAAGTTGGGTCTCGAGCCCATATCTCTTGCTCCATTTTGTGCAACTTCCTTCGACTTCTTGACCTTTGCGGGCCCGATATCCAAGGCCATTAAAAAACTTAAAAAATTATCTGCCATTGCCCAAATGCTCCCAACTTCGTTTCGTTGTATCCTGCTGACCAAGTGTCCGTTTCACATGCCGTTGATTTGTGCTGACTCCACATAACGCACACTTCTACCGAGAACCTCGGAGAGGCTCAAAAGACTGCCACATGGCACATCCTCCAATGCGTGCAAGTAGGCTTAGACCCAGCCCCCGAAAAATCTTATAATGGCCATAACTTGCTAACCAGAGCTCCGATTCGCAATCGGAAAAGACAAGCATGCTCCACAACTCGAGCACTACACCCGTATCTGCTCACACCTGCCTGGGCCACCTATCCCCAGCTGCCCTATCCGCGGGGATGTGCTACACACTCCAACTTTAAACTGCACCATCTTGAGCACCAGGGCTCCGTTTCACGAGCCGTCTGGACTGGCTTCTTGAGCATGCTGAACTCTACATTCTAGAGCTTTGACTTGGCATTTCGGACATCTTGACTCGCTATCTCATCTGAACCATTGTATAGCACTTTTGGCCTAAAAAGCCGCTTTAAGCATACATTCCCGCTACCCTTGGGCTGCCTAGGGCGTTAGTACCTACCCTAGCCTTCTGCACTGTACTCTACTGTTGTCCCTGCCTGGCATAGACCACTTGCTAGCTTCGACCAACTTTAGCTGCACCATCATTGCCCAGCCCCCTCGTCGAACATTTATGTTCGACCAAAAGCATATGTACATAACTTTAAAACTGGCACACCAAACTGACAATAAAAAGAATTCGCAAAACCATAACTGTATGTACAGGCTATGTACAAAATCTACATCTCCTTTCTTTCACACACTGCATATTCTAGGTGGGTTACCCACACCCCTTGACTATAATCTGTTGCACTTCAGGCACTAAATCCCTCTCGAAATACCGTTTAAGCGGCACACCATTTACTCTGTTCCTGAGAAGCTTGCCATTCGCTCTTACCAATTGATACGTCCCATTCGGAAAGGCCTTCTTCACTTTATATGGACCCGCCCACTTCTTCTTGAACTTCTTATGGAATGTGAAATCCAGGTAGCTTTCGTACTTCATGACCAGGTCTCCTTCCTCTATCTTCTTGTCCGGCAAGTTATGATTGAATTTGGCAACCCGCTTCTCTCTTTGCTTCACATAGTAGTCTGCTGCTGCCTCTCTGTTCATTTGCAAAGCGTCCAAACTGTTTATCTGATCCTGTAGAACTCCTTGTTGAGTGGCATTGACATGCCACATACCCTTTAAAGCACCTAGCTGTGCATGCACTGGCAACACCGCCTCCTTACCATAGACAAGCTCGAATGGAGTGAAGTTTGTAGCTCCTTTATAGGACGTCCTATAGGCCCACAGACACTTCTCTAGATTTTCTTCCCACTGAGCTTCCAGCTTGTACACATACTTCATTAACATTTTGACAATTTGACCATTAGCACTCTCGACTAGACCATTGCATTGGGGGTGATAGGGTGAGGAAAACCTGTGTTGAATCTTTAACTTTTCCACTAATGCGCTCATGAGCTTGCTTCTAAACCCCTGACCCCTACCAAAAACTAACACCCATGGAACCCCAAAACGGCAACATATATTATCAAACACAAACTGAGCCACCACACTGGCATTGACTTCCTTCACTGCTTTGACCTCGACCCACCTTGTAAGGTAGTCATCCTCTCGATTGGGAGGACACACCGCTGGCAATTGACACAAAATCTCTTTAGCCCTATCAAAAGCCTCTTGAGCTTCCTCATCTCACTCATAGCCATGCACTTGTTGAGCTCTCTTTTGAAGAGGATGCACATATTGCGACAGCATCCAAAAGAAACGTGACAAATACTTCAACTTATGAACAAATGAAGCCAGACCTTGAGCATCTGATGGTGGCTCCATCAACACCAACGCCTTCACCTTCTCAGGATCCGCCTCTATACCGTTTTGCGACACCATATGACCTAACAGCTATGCTCGAGGCTGTGCTAGCTTGCACTTCTTGGGGTTCAACTAACCTCGAATAATTGGAAAGAATAATTGGTCTTTGAAAGAATAATTGGAGTTTCGATAGGTGCTCCAACCTCGAACTGTAGCAGCCGATATCATCCATGAAGACCCTAATAAAACAGCCCAAGTATGGACCAAATACCCTGTTCATCCAAGCTTGGAACGTGGCATATGCATTCACCAATCCGAATGGCATCCTGCAGTAAGCGAAACAACCCCATGGAGATATGAATGTGGTCTTCAGCTGGTCTTCGAGTGCAATCCCTATTTGAAAGTACCCCAAAAAGCCATCCATAATCGAGTATCTCTCATGCCCAGCCACCTGGTTTAGGATTTCGTCTTGAAACGGCAACGGGTAGTGATTCCTCTTGGTCGCGGCATTCAATGGCTTGTAGTCGACACACACTCTCCATCTCCCATTCTTCTTAGGGGTTATGACCACTCGCGAGACCCACTCTGACTCCTTCACAGGATATATGATGCCTGCATCCAATAGCTTATTGCTCTCCTGCCAAAGGGCTTCTTTTTGAATTTCCCCTAATCTTCTCAACTTCTGTGCTTTAGGCTTATGCCCCTCCTTAAGAACAATCTTGTGCTCCACCCCCTTTGCACCTCGCAAATGCTTGTACTCCGTAGCAAATAGATTTGGATATGATTCACACAATTGAACATAGCCCTCCTTTTCCCCTTTGGTAAGGTCTTCACTTATCATACTCGAAACCTACTCTATGCTTAAACCATGAGCTTGAGACTGCATACCTTCTTCTTTAGGTGAAGAGTCGTCTATGGAGACCCCAAATAAGTCTGCATCTATCTTCAACATGTCATCCTCGCTCTCCTCTTCTTATGTGCTAGTATAGCCTTCATCATAGCCCGTCTCCCTCATCTTTAACTGCCATAGGACGAGAAATGCTCTCCTTGGTCTTCAAATGAAGTACAATTTGTCTGCCTCTCTCTTTGTCATGCAAAGTGAACACTTTACTCTCCCAATTCTGCTTTGCACCTATTGCCAAAAGGCATGGCCTACCCAAAATGATTGGATAAGCATTATCCCCTGCCTTCATCACAAAAAAAATCTATTAGGCACTCTATTCCCATCACCTTGACTCTCACATCCTGCGCCACACCTAGACACCTGGCTTTAGTATGGTTAGCCATCCTCATGCGTACATTTGACCTGATTACTGTCTTGACTCCCGTCTCTTTCATGGCTACTTCCGTCATGACACAAACCTGTGCTCTACCATCTATGTAGGCTTGTACGTGCATCCTTTTCTCTATAATCGCATCCACAAGCGGGAGAACATCAGTGAGGTTACCTACTCTCAAAGCCATGTTTTGCACTGCTTGCACATTTTCCTTAGCTCTCGGTAGTTTGGTGCTAACACTTGTGGACCATTGCCTTCTTAATTTTGGATTTAAAGCTAACAACTGGCCAAACGTAATATTTGCCTTTTGATTTTGAACATCACTCACCAGATTGTACTCAGGATAGCCACGTCCTAGCTGGAAATCCGCTTGCTTGATTTTGCGACGCCTCCTTCTTTTGCTAGGCTCGGGCTGCTCTCTACCTTCGTACACCTTCTCTTTGCCTTTGCGAGCTCTAGTTTCCCTCTCTGCCTCTGTCTCCCTCTCAACTCTTGCCCTCTTATTGGCCAAAACTTTGACATCCTGCTTATCCACCCCTATGATATTTACTCTTGGAACTTCACCTACGTTTTGCGAAGCTGGTTGCACAGGATTCTCCACCGCTTGCTCTATTGGACCATTGTATTTCCCTTCACCTCGACCTCTACCAAAAAGCGGGTACATACCTCCTCTTTCTCTTTGCGGTTGAGGACAATCAAGTGCATAGTGCCCTTCTTCTCCACAATTATAACACCTACCTGGCAGTGGCCGTGCCCTGCCCCTTGCTCTTCTTGGTTCCTCTATCCATGACACTGAGCCGCAAATCCTGCATCTGCTTGGATAAATCTTGCATTGTGCGCACCCAATTTTGCGGCACAACAGCTACACCTCGAATTCCCTGATTTTCTTCATGTGCAACCTCTCTCGAACTCTGCGGTTGAACATGGGCCATCGTCTCGTAGCCTGACACGCCCTGCTCTATCTTCTTCTTTATCTTTCTTCTCCTTAATCGTGCAATGGATACCACACCATTATAATTCTCTGGGCTCTCAAAATCGACTTTCTCTCTCACCTTGGGGATGCAGGAACGCCATGAATTTTTCTAGCTTGAAGTAATCTCCATTGGCCAAGTGCATGGCTGCCGCTAACTCTGCCCAACACTCTTCAAAATGACCCAAAAACAAATTGAACTCTTCACTTACGTCTTGCTTAAGCGCCTTTAGCTTTGCATCCATTTCGACTCAGGAAGTCTCCCTGCGGAAGTCGTGAAGAAACCTTGCCTATAGAGCCGGCCATGCTTGCTTCAGCTCACCTTCCAATGCATCATACCATGCTTTAGCTCTACCATGCATCACCAAAGGAAAAGTCTGCAGCTTGCTATCCTCGTTCGGCATACCCAACGTTAGCATGTACAACTCGAAATCTGACATCCATTCGTCTGGGCTCTCATCTCCTGTGAAAATCGGTCCATAGCTTCTACCTGCCATGACCTCCAACGCAAAGAACCGCTTCTTTTCGATCAACTGGGATCAATCAGTGTGCTCCTCAGTGGGGGCACAAGAAGATAGTAAGGGGAAATGAGGGAACATGCCCAGCACAAACAAAAGGGCCTCTCTATAGCTCAGGGTATTCACAACCCCCCTATCCTCTCAGAAAACACATTCAAAGAAACACTTAACACTAGCAGACCACCGCCTGCTCAATTGCCACTGCTCACACACTCCACAAAACCGCCACACAAGATACACCTATTACCACTGCCTGTCTCCACCCTTACACACGCACACAACCACTCAATCTCACTCTCTCACTCAAAATACCGTCGGTCCGGAGGGGGCACACACTTCCACATAGCCGGCACCGAGGAGGGACATGAAAGCAGGAGAAAGAGAAGGGGGGAAGGGGAAACAACGACACGGGAAGCAACTATGTCTTGATTGCACTTCAAAAAACACATACACCGGCTTGAAATGCCATCACCATGGCCATTTTCAAGCAAAAGTTACAAAGAGGCTAGCTTGCTAGAGAACTCCACTTTTCAGGCTTCAAATGACACCCCAAAAGGCCAAGAAAAAAGCTCCAAATTTGATCTTTTTTTGACTTTTATAGCGGGGGCCTTTAATTTGGAAATTTAAAATTTAATAGGTCCACCTGGCACCTTGAATTGGCATCTTTTGGGAAAGAGGGCAACGCTTTGCTCTATGTCTTTCTTCTTCACTCTTTGCACTTGGGGGGGGCATTAGCGATGTCGCTATTGCCCCCTCTGCTCTTCATTTCTTATTTTTTATTTTTCACCTTTTACCCTCTTTTGGTTTAGCCTTATACTGCTCAATTTTTTACTTTCACTCTCTCCCTCTATCCATCCGACTCCTTCTTGGCTCCCTTTTGTCTTTGACCTCCATCTTTTGGCCTTTGGACTTGGTTTGGCTTTATCTTTGCCCTTAGCCTGGCTTTGTCCGGCCCCTCTTACCTTTGCATTTGCTTGGCCCGGACGCCCTTTGCAATGTCCACCCTCTCTCTCTCTCTCTCTCTCTCTCTCTCTCTCTCTCTCTCTCTCTCTCTCTCTCTCTCTCTCTCTCTCTATGCCGCGGGACTTACCTCTTACCTGAGGGGGGAGGCAATAGTGATGTCGCTATTGTCCCTTCTCCTCCTTTTAAAATTTCGAAGCCCATTGGGCCGTGGGAACTGCCGCTATCAGGAAAGCGCCCTGTCATCGCCACTACTCCGCTGCGGCACAGGCGCGCGCGCCACTCCGCCGCTCCCCACTACCAAAATCCCCCAACCTCCGCCTGCGCAGCGCCACCTGCTCTTTCCGCCAAACCCTACGAGCTCCAAGAGCTCTCCACCTTGTGACACCCATTGAGGCTCCACGTTCCTACCCTTATACCCCATACTCGCTCCATGCGCGTCTGCATGTGGGGCAATATCCTGCCACATGGCGGCTACCCGTGAGCTGCCTCCAAAAACCTCCTCATGAGAGAATTGTAAAAAATTCCCATTTGATGCCAACTTTTTGGTCCTCCTTGGTCCAGCTCCCATTTTCTACTCGTAGAACCTTTTCCAGAGTTGTAAAGTCGGGTCTGGAGACCATATCTCCTGCTCCATTTTGTGCAACTTCCTTCGAATTCTTGACCTTTGCAGGCCCAATATCCGAGGCCATTAAAAAACTTAAAAAATCATCTGCCATTGCCCAAATGCTCCCAACTTCGTTTCGTTGTAACCTGCTGACCCAGTGTCCGTTTGACATGCCGTCGATTTGTGCTGACTCCACATAACGCACACTTCTACTGAGAACCTCGGAGAGGCTCAAAAGACTGCCACATGGCACATCCTCCAATGCGTGCAAGTAGGCTCAGACCCAGCCTCGGAAAAATCTTCTAATGGCCATAACTTGCTAACCAGAGCTCCGATTCGCAATCCGAAAATACAAGCATGCTCCACAACTCGAGCACTACACCCATATCCACTCACACCTGCCTGGGCCACCTGTCTCCAGCTGCCCTATCCGCAGGGATTTGCTACACACTGCACCATCTTGAGCACTAGAGCTCCGTTTGACGAGCCGTCTGGACCGGCTTCTAGAGCATGTTGAACTCTACATTCTAGAGCTTTGACTTGGCATTTCGGACATCTTGACTCGCCATCTCATCTGAACCATTGCATAGCACTTTTGGCCTGAAAAGAGGCTTTAAGCATACATTTCCGCTACCCTTTGGGCTGCCTAGGGCCTTAGTACCTGCCCTAGCCTTCTGCACTGCACTGGACTGATGTCTTGGCCTGGCATAGACCACTTGCTAGCTTCGACCAACTTTAGCTACACCAACGTATTCCCGTGTCCTTGGCATGACCGCTTTTCGCCTACTAGTCGCAATTGCAGCTAAGTTCGATCTTCTGCTACATCATCTCGACATCAAATATGCTTTTCTTCATGGAGTTCTTTGCGAACTCATGTACATGTTTCAGCCACCCCACTTCGCCAATCCAGCTTATCCAAATCATGTGTGTCAACTCAACAAGCCCATATATGGTCTCAAGCAATCTGCTCGACAATGGTATACGCGGATGCATGAGTACCTGATTAGTTGTGGCTAGGAGCGTCTTCAAATTGACTATAACCTTTACATCTAGCGTTCTGCTGAAGGTATTGTCCATACTTGGTCTCTTTGTTGATGATATTCCTCTATTAGGCACTTCCGAATATATCATTATGAAAGCCATAGATTGCCATTCCCAAGATCACTGACAAGGGTCCGATGTCTTATTTCTTGGGCATACAAGTGACGCGTGATCCAATCCACAAAACCATTAGTCTCTCTCAATCACAATACATTGAGGAAATCCTTCTTTATTATGGTATGTCTGCATCATCCTATGAGCTTACCCCTGTCCCTCTTAAGCACAAGCTTGCACCAGAATATCATGCTTACACTCATGCTGATGCCATATATTTTCCTAACTTTCATTTTCCTAAGTTTTGTGGCCAGATCCGCTACTTAATTTCATGCACACGCTTTGATCTATCCTATGTTGGACACCTGCTTTCTCGCTCTATGGCTAAACCCTGCAAAGCACATAAATAAGCTGCTAAGCGTACACTGCGTTATCTCCGCACTACACAAGCCTATGCACTTACTTACTCTTATGATCCAGATACTCCTATATCTATCTCTGGGTATGTTGATGCAAATTGGGCCGGTGATGACCCACGTTGTTTCTCCACTCGCGGCTATGTGTTTAACCTTGCAGGTGCCCCTATCTCCTGGCAAACCAAGCGCCAATCAACCATCGCTCAGTCATCTACTAAAGGGGAATATGTTGCTGCCGCCCTTGCTTCGCGTGAAGCACTACGGCTACAAGAGCTCATTTCAGAATTCACATTGCCCTTTGCTATGACAGATGACCCGGTCATCCTCTACTGCGACAACCAATCTACCATCACCTTGGCTGAATTCCCCTCTTTTCCATCAAAGCTAAAGCATGTAAAAATTAGTCATCATTTTTTGAAAGACTTGGTCCAAGAGAAGTTTTTGCAGCTCGAGTATGTTCCTAGCGAGGAGAATTGGGATGATTTCTTGACGAAATCCGTGCCTACGGGCCAAACAAACTGCCTCATGCCGTGCCCTCAACCTCATCCCTCTTAGGTGCCCTTCTCCTTGAGGGGGGCTATCTTAGAGCTATGTATTAGACTTCCTTTTTTTCATTTTCAGATGTTGGATCAATCCTTGTAAGAAGTTATGTTTTTATTTCAAGGAGTAGCTCACCCTTCAGGGCTGTCAAAGTCCCTTTCCACGTGACTGTTAGGTGAAGGGTGAACCACCCATAATCAGCTACCTCACCCATAAATGACTCCCTAGATCAACTCCCTTGAATTGCTCCCCTCAGTTAGCCCTTACCACCTGTATATAAAGAGATGTACGCTCCATCCCATTCCATTAGTGTATTCAGTTTCTAGTTGTTAATCAGAGTTCTGTCTTCTCTCTGTTATGCAATTGTTATTCTAGGCTTAAGTTTCTACACATCCATCGCATCACTCGCTTTTGTATGCAGCTGGCACATCAGCTCTCCTTCATGCTCGCTGCACCCTTTGCAGCTCCGAAGCCACTCACCTCAGTGACCACCTCTTCTCCTTCTCTCCAATGCTCCCCAGTGTGTGTTGCTCGTCCCTCCCCTTCTATTGCAGATTTGACTTCTATCTCCGGCACCCTGAGGTCGTGCCCCCCTCTGCTTATCTTACGGCCCTTGGCCCCCAACTGATGGTGCAAACTCCCCTTCCATGCCGTTGACGGCCTCTGGCGGTTCCTCAGACTTGGCACCTCTCCTGCCTACTATCGCTCCCCACCAGCAGCTACTCATGGCCTCTCTCTTTACATGCCCTCGAAGACCTTCCTCCTGCAAGTGCCACCCTCCAGCCCCCTTCCGTTTGCTTCTTTAGCGCTCCTCTCCTACATGCATATAATGCGAGCAGCTCCCAGTTAGCGCCGGTCATGCAGTTGGAGGCACTCCTTGTATGTCAATCCTATGTAAGCTGCAGTGTCGCCCTCTTGTCCTCCATGCACTCGAGCTCCCCCCCTTCGATTTGAAGTAGCTGGCGGTCCAACTCGATGTGCTGCATGGCAGCGCTGATGGTTTAGCTTCGTAATTTAATTCAATATGGTATTAAATAATCTACTATAAGTCATTGTTCCCACTGCCTTGAGGTTTGGACAGGGATTATACTCCCCCAATGGGCGGTCACCTTTTCTTGGGCAGCTTTTTGACCTTGTCAATGAATGGCCTTACATCTTGAGCGGCCATAATGGGCTTACAGGTCCGCCATTGCTTAGCTCAACATTTATATCCAATAAGCTCCATATCTTGACCAACAAGCATTGCTATGCACAAAACATATCTTAAATATCCATTAATTAGCATGTATACTCGATCAAAATATAATTTTCTCCCGTGACTGCATTTTGTGGTACATAAAGCTCATCATATTTGGCATACATACTCTAAAGAATGCCACATTTGGCTCACTGATCAACTATGGCAATGTTGAGCATGATATCAAACTGTATTCACACCAATTTTTCTCGACTTTTGAACACACTTGATCTACATCTTTGGTTCTGTTTCCCACCGTGGAAGCGAAGCTACACGACAATGCCATCATTCTAGGGCTATCCATTTGCTCATTGCACACTAAGTAATACACTCTCTATTGTGTGCCTTGAGCTTCCTTCATCTTCTCCAAAAGTTGTGTGTGTTTTCTTGTAACCCTAATTCCAATAATTGCAGGTTGCATTCTTCGGGGCTTAGTCATCAGCAACTCCAACACACGCCTGCTCACTTTCTCCGCTTTCAGTGAGCTTTCGCGAGCGTTCACACGTTGGAGAGGGGGAATATGGAACACACCCAGCACACAAAATGTTTGCCTTGCTATAGCCTAGGAATTCCACATCACCCCTAACCTCTCTAATAACACCTTCAAATCGGCTAATTTGCACTAACAATTCCACTTTAGCATACAGAACAACCGCCTCACACCTTGCAAAAAAGCACCTTACAGCATAAACGCGCCCACACTGCTCGAGTTACCCTTCCCGGCTCACAAGACACCCCAATGCTGCCGTCTTGGTCACACCCTTCAAGCTGCAGGCAAACCCTCTGCAAGCACTGGGAAGTACACAAAGAGCGAGAGAAAGGAAGGGGGATGGGGAGAAGCGACACAAGAAATAGGGTCGAATGTTTGGTATTATTGCATGGGGAGATAATATAGTCAAGTATGTAGCTCCAATGGCAAGCTTGCAATACACAGGCTTGAAAAACTCCAATCACTCTCTCTGGCCAAAAAGCCTCCTGGTCGAAAGACCCCAAAAAATGAATGTCTACCACTTTTTATAGTGCTTGGCTGAGGCTAAAAAGGAAAAAAACAAAGAGCTATCTAGCTCGTACAATTAACCGGAGCTTCCTTTAGAAGTTTTCTTGCATGACCACCACTTGGCACTTTCTTGGTGTTTGGTATCTGCATCGTGCCCCTATGCTTTGTCCACTCAATTTTCCAACCTTGTATTTACTCTTATGGATACCTCTTGCATAGGCTCACTCGGTTTTGCTTGACCTTTGCTTCATGACCTTTGTGGCGGGCTAAGCCCCTTGAACCTCCTCGGGCTTGCATTCTTTGTCTCTTGCCTTCACTGCGGGACCCCTCCCCTAAGCAGGCAATAGCGATGTGTCTATTTGGGGGGGGCCTAACCCTAAAAAAACGTGGCCTCATGGGCGTGGGCACTTACGGGTGCCACATCATCACTGTACAAACCGCTCAGAGCCACCGACCACCACCGGCCAACTACCCCCCTGCGCCCCCAGGGCCGCCCAAAATCGCTGCTCGGGCGCGCATCACCACACACAGTGCCCATTACGCACAGCCATCGCGGCCAGGGCATCATGGAGCTTCCCCACGCCTCCACATAACACAATGGGCTTCACGCCCCAACCCTTATACTCTCATTTCCGGGTCCAAGTCCTCGCATACGGGATTTTTGCTTGCCACGTGGTAGTCCCAGAACAATTCACCTTTTCAAGGTTCCAAGATCACCTTAAAATCTTTAAAAAAACCCCTTTCTACTTCCCAACTTGTAGTGCTTGCCCACTATCATCTGATGATCTGACTCCCAAGTAGTCAAGGCCAATTGAGACCTCGTATCTCCAGCTCCAAGCCGCATTACTTTCACCTCATCCAAAATCTAGGAAGACCTCGAATCGAGGTCGCAAAAAGTGAGAATTTTCATTTGCAATCAACCCCGGACAAGTGCACCCAACCTTACGGCTTCAGTATCTTTCCGTTCCGGACTCCGTTTGACTTGTAGTCAATTCCTGCTAGCCTTGTATGATGCATACCCTATTGTAGAACCTCGTCGGGACTCAAAAGACGCCACATGGAACACCTCCCCATGTGGTCAGGTGGGCACCAACCTAGTCCCCGATAAAACTTCGACTGGCCATAAAATGCAAACCGTGGCTCTAATCCGCAATCTCAAAAGACAGGTAGGTTCCATACGTTGAGCACTACAAGTCTACACCCTGACTCCCAATAGGACCAACTATCCCCAGTTTCCCTGTCTAGCAAGAATCTGCAACACACTGAACCTTCAACCTTCAATAACTTGAGCTCCATAGCTCGCTTTGATGAGCCGTTTGGACCTGCTCCTTTAGCACTTCAAGCTCTTCATTCCTGGACCCAAAGACTGCATCTCAATCTCCTTCACGTCGCATCTTCTTCACTTGCTACTCAAATTAGCTCCTTATGGAGCCCTTCCTGGCCTATAAGCCGCATCAGTCATACATTTCCGTTGCTGCCTGCCAGCCCATGATCTTCCTAGCTGCTCCATCCTTTTGCCATGCTTCTACTAACCTGCACATATTTGCCCTTGCCATCTTCTATGATCAACACACTTTGGCTGCACCAACGTCGAAAAATATTTTGGGATGGCTCTAAGAGCTAAGTCTGGTCAAATTTTTCATTCAGGCTCATTTTGGCCTCTCTTTCCACTACAAGCAGTACTGCACACGCTATTTTGTCATTTTATACAGAAATCTTGTCAATGCAAATTTTTGCATAATAGGTCCCTTACAGTGTTCTACGGTTTGTGCTATATAGCACGTGTTGTGCCCACTTTCTTTATCTTTCCTTTGGGCAGTTTTCACATCAGGTGCAATATTTACCATGGCTGACAACAACACAGATGTGTTTTAGATGTTTGCTGATGAGGACATATTGGATGGGGACAATTACCCAATGTGGGCTTATATGATGCAACATGTTCTTGTGTCAAAGGGCATTTGGGATATTATGCAGGGCATTGATATACTTCATGGTTCTGAGGATACAGGCGATGTTGAATATATTGTAGGTCTTGCTATTACAAGGATTGTTGTTGTTAGAGTTGTTTTGTCTACGACTGAGCAAGTTTGTTGGGATGTAAAAAATGTGCAGGCTCATGCATTAATTGTGTTGTCTGTGAAGCGCACCATGACTCCCCACATTCATTCAAAAAATCTGTAAAACAGGATTGGGATTGTCTGGCTAGTCTGTATGCAAGTCCTAATGAGGCAAAAATTGCATTGATGCGTAAAGAGCTCGAGTCGAAGATTATGCATGAGGAAGATGACATGGACACTTTCGTTGCTGGTGTCAAGGATATCAATGAGCAACTTATTTTTGCAGGTGAAGTCTTTTTTGATAGTTCCCTTGTGCAGACTGTTCTTGATGCCTTGACAAATTCTTACCAGATTTTTGTTAGTACTTGGAGACTTATGACCCAAGGAAATCCAAAAGTTGTCAAGTTTGATGCATTGTGCATATTTCTATTGCAATAGTCACTTTCCACAAAAACAAGACTAGACAGTGTGCAATTGAACATGCCTTTATTGTTGCTCAAAGAAAAGGTGGTAACAACAATGTAGCCACTTCGCATGGTTCTTCTATGAGTGGTAAATCATATGCTCCTAATTCCTCTGCTCAGAGCAATTCGTCTGGGAATTATGCTCAAAATTTTGGTTATAATGGTAAAAACACAATGAGTTTTCATCATTGTAAAGCTAATGATCACTTGATCAAGAAGTGTCCTAAGTTGAAGGCCAAAGAGGCTAGAAGAAAGAGGGTGGTTCCACTGCAAATGCTGGTTCCACTACAAATGTAGCTATTGTTGATTCTTCTATGAAAGGAGACTGTGAATAAGACTTTTAGTGCAGAGTGTATCTATAATCTTGTTGTCCATGATGCATGCATGTCAGTTGTGCTGCAGATTCACATGTGTGGTATTTTGACAGTGGTGCTACAAAGCACATTACTGCACATCGTGATTTATTCACCTCTCTTGAGTTTCCCTCATGGGAATGCAGTTACTTGTGTCAACAATGCCTCTTATCCGGTTCAAGGACTTGGAAATATTGTGCTTACTACTGCAAATGGTAGTTCTTTCATATTTGTTGATGCATTGCATGTACCTAGGATAAAGAAGAATATTTTGTATGTATCTACACTTGCTAGACTTGGACTTGTACTCAAATTTGTGGATGACAGATGTACAATGCTTGATCTTAGTTTCGGTGATGAAATTGTTGCATCTGGTGTTTTATGTCGTGGGCTATATAAGATCACTTTGTACGACAAGTGTGGGCTGAATTTTGCAAATGCAGTTGTGGACTCAAAGGCTATTTCATATGCAAAACTCTGGCATGCACGGTTTGGACATCTAAATTTTGCCAGTTTTCTACATTTGTAGAAAATTGACATGCTTGCTTATTTTCTGCCTCTTGAAGCACCTGTCAAACATGTTTGTGAAGGCTGTACTTTGGGTAAGATATAGCATTCAAGGTTTCCAAAGGATGGTTCAGCTAGGTCCACATGCAGATTGCATCTTGTGCATAGTGATGTTTGTGGACCCATGAAAAAATCCGTCCTTGGGCTATTACGTTTACTTTGTGAATTTCATTGATGATTACTTCAGGCATGCATTGGTATTTCCACTTAAAGCGACCACCCCCTCTACCTTTACACACACACCCTTCCTTTTCCACATTGAGACCTTCTCTAAAAATCAGCCATTAGTCTTCTCACCCTCCCCTCCTTCCTCCTCTCTCTCAAGCTCAAAAAACCACAAATTCCTCTTCTAATCACCTCTCAAATCATGCTTAATCTTGTTGTAATTCATAAGTTCTCATTCAACCCCTTTCTATTATTACTAGATATGCATTGATTTTATGTAGATTCTTTACATTTTAAAATAAGGAAGCTCTTGGACTCAAGCTATGGAGGAAGGAGTGAAGACAACACAAGTGGTGATGGAGCCAATTAGTTGCAAATTGGTCAACAAATCACTTGGAAGGAGCTTCTTCATTGGTTGAATGTCCCCAATCAAGCTTCATTTGTACAAATTGCACTTGGATCTTAACCTCACTCCTAATCACTCTCTTTCCTATATAAAGAGCCCCCCCCCTTTGAAATTTCAAGTATCCCTCAGCCCCATTGAGTCTTTGTATCACTCATCATGAGCCCATAAAGCTCATTCATTCACTCTATTCTTGCACATTCTAGAGTGAAAATTGTTTTATGCTAGTAACCTCCCCTCCTCTTACTTATGTTAATTAAGAGATATCTTTTATGTGTGTGTGAGAGTGCTTGATGTGATTTTGGCTAATTCTTGAGTTGTTGTTTAGTAATCTACATGCTATTTGTGTTGGGAGTGCTTGAAGTTATCCATTCCTTGTACACACACTAAGGATAATGCTTCATTCATAGTGGTAGTTCTCTCTCTCTCTCTCTCTCTCTCTCTCTCTCTCTCTCTCTCTCTCTCTCTCTCTCTCTCTTTGTGTAGCGGTCCTAGTCCACGCTTCCAAGACTAGGTGGTGCCCCCATCTCATTTCCCTTGTGGCGCAATGGAGTTTGTTTTGGTGTAGAGGCCGCCATTCCAACTTTCCTTCATCATCACAAACGTTTTGAAAACACTAAACGCTTCATCCTTGTGCTTGAGAAAGTAAACCCATACTTTCCTCGAGTAATCATCTATAAATGTCATAAAGTAAGAAGCTCCCCCTAGAGATAGGCTAGGCATAGGTCCACACAAATCACTATGAACAAGTGCCAACTGTGTATCTCTTCTACTGCTTCTATGCTAATGTGGCTGCTGTGTTTGCTTACCATACAAACAATGTTCACAGAATTCAACATTAAATGACAAGCCAGGCAAATAACCAAAAAGAGACAAGATTTTCATTCCCTTCGTGGACATATGTCCTAACCGGCTAGGCCACAAAGAAATGTTCGGCTGCTCAGTTACATTGATTACATTTTTAGAGACATTTGATACATAAATCATGTAAAGTCCTCAAGACTTTACTCCATGTGCTACTGTCATCGAACCCTTGGATATCTTCCACATGTTTTGTCCAAAAGTGGTGACGTAGCCAGCATCATCAAGTAAACCTGTGCTAATCAAGCTCTTTGTAATTGCGGGAACATGTCTCACATTCTTCAGCGTGAAAGAAGAGCCATTCTGAAACTTCAATTGAACATCTCCAACACCTAAGATCTCACATGTCTGCCCATTGCCTAGCCGAACATGATCTTTAGTAGTCACATAAGAGGTAAACCACTCCTTGTTTGGAGACACATGAAGTGATGCCCCTGATTCTATAATCCAGTCACTCAGTTCATTTCCATCAGATGCTGTAAGAAGAGCTGAGTCCATTGTATTCTTCAAAAAGTAGATGTCTCCTGACACTAGACTGTCATCCTCTACAACATTGTTTGTCACATTTATTTCTTGAATCTTCACTGAGGACTTGTTTTTCTCACCATGGTCTTCAGCTTTCTCTTTGCCTTTTTCTGCTTTCCATTCTCTGCAGTCTCTTTTCATGTGACCCTTCTTGCCACAATGGTAGCATTCTATGTCACTCTTGCCTTTAGCACTGTGGAACTTGCTACGAGACTGATTCCTCTTTCCACCTTTGTACTTTTCTTTGGTCCTTCCCCTGACAACTAAGGCTATTCCTTTGCCTTTGTCCATTGTCTTTCTATTGGTTTCTTCAGTAAGCATACTTCCTTCTACTCCTGCTATGTTCAAACCATCTAGAGGTGCAGAATTACTCAAAGCTGTGCAAAAAGTGTCCCAACTTTCCAGCAATGTGATCAACAGGAACATAACTCTAACATGTTCATCAAACTTGACACCTTGAGCTGACAACTGACTATAGATTGTGTTGAATTCATTCAGATGATTGGACATAGGTGTCCCTTCTTTCATCTTCAAGTCAACAAGCTTCTTAAGCTAGTATACCTGTGAAGCTGCACTCTGCTTCTCATAAAGATCACTCAGCTTTAACCATGCTTGATAAGCTGACATCTCGTCTACTACATTGAAGTAAACTCTTTCTGCCAAAGTCAGCATAATGGTAGAAAGTGCCAATTCATCCATTTCGCTCCATTCTTCGTCCATATCTTCTGGTTTTATCACCTTGAGCTTTATAGGTTTTATCTGCTTCTTTTGTACCAACACGTGCCAAATCTGCTTCTTCCACAATGGGAAATTGGTTCCATCCAGCTTCTTGATATTGTAAAGAGCAGTGTCCTGTGATCCAGCCATAGCTACGCTTCACAGTAGTTTACTTTCCTGGGAAAAATTCGGCAGAGTTTCCCCTGTAATCTGACCTCTGAACCAATATCAACCTGTCAAATGAACCAAGAAAGCTTCAGATTCTGCAGAAATTTTGGCAGAGTCTCCTTTGTAAAATGGCTGTGGTGTACTCAAAAACAGACCAAAAAACAGCTCAAAAAACCACTATCTCTCTAAGACTGTAAGCTGTGGGTAAACCTGTCCTGCACCTGTATTGTCTCTCGCTGTCCTGTCACTGTCCTATAAGCATAGACTGCGACAATGCCTCAATGGCAATAAAGCAAAGATGCAATCCCAACTGTCTAACTCACAGTCAATACATCCTAGCTGCCTATCTAAGGGTGCTCGAGGGATCGCTCCAAGACGTGTATAACCGAAAGGATCTCAACATTTGAGAATCCCCCAGCTCAATAAAACCTCACTCGACCCTCAACAAAGGCTGCAGTAAATCTGACAATACATAGACTTCCCACAAAATCATACATCCACAAATTTCCCGCTATATGCTGTAACCGCTGCGGCGGTTGTTTGCTGCGTGACTTACAGCCAGCAAACCCTCAACAGACATACATCATCTCTGACAATACATCCCATGTGGAAGTACCTGCAATGTCAGGATGAGATGTGGAATATCAAGCAGCAAACACAAGCTACCTGATGAACTAGTGGATGTCGCCTACAGTCTGTGTGTAGATGCGCCCGTGTCATATGTGACACGCCTCCAAGAACTGTGAGCCGTCCTTCGATGTGTAGACAGCCACAAATCAGCAGTCTGGGAGTGCCGTTATCCTCAGCACCTGCAATCGTAGGCCGAAAAACCCCAAATTTGCAGAGTTGGATCTGCACCCGCTGAGACCACGTAGTCGAAAATGGCCTGCGCAGAACTCTGTCGAAGCCGAACGATGGCCGAGATGACCTCAGAATGAAATTCTGAGAACATCCAGCCCTTTGGGCTTGCCCACAAGATTTGGGGCCGTGTCTTCGCCTGTCGAATCTCACTCCAATCTGAGCAGGTGACTCTGGCTACCTGCAAATGCTGCCCCGAGAGCCTCGATCTGAGCTCTGATACCAGTTGAAGGAGTACGAGCAGAAGTGCGACGGGAGAGAGAGTGCGAGAAGAAGAGCACGACGATATGGTGAACTCTCTCTACTGTAATGTGTAGAGCATAGTGAGTTCTTATTAGGTTTTTACAAAAGAATATGTGTACATACCTGGCGGCCCGCCCACTTACCTGGGCGACCACATTGGGCTTTATACCCCAACACTATTCCATGGGCCAGCTTCCCATAAGTCGATCATTGCCTACTTTTCGCACAAACTTTTCCATTTAGACCTTTTTGAACCAGCCAACATACTGGAGGATCCTGTTCTATCGCTGCTTTTTTCTACCATATTAAAGTGGCCAACCAACAGCCACTCCCCTTCAATAGGGGTATCTCTGAGATGCATCCATAGTTTAGCTCTATCTTTTGAATTGCAAGAGTCGTACACATTCACAATGGTGATGGGATGCCCTTCCCATCTAATTCCCTAGGATTCTACTGGATGGGTGGTTAAGAACCAACTTCAGCTCCAATTCTCTGTCTGCAATGCTGAGGACGCCATTGAAACCATTATTTCCTTCTCCATAGAATACGAGTTTCTTTCCTAGCACCTACTTTCTCTTGCTATGGGCATCTAGGTGATGTTCCTGGATGGCCCAGAAGTTGACTGTCTTCTCATTTTTTATTTCCTCCCAGAATAGGGTACTCTTCCTACGGGTTTTCACCCCCTTTACGTTCCAAGATTGGATAGTCAGAGACTCCATCATTAATAAGGGGTTCATTGGGATAGAGGAACAAATTCTTCAGCATCCAAATCATCTCCCCCCCCCCCCCCCCCCCCCTTCTCCTTAGTCTCAGGAGAATCCGGGGGTTCCAAGTCAGATGATTTCTTTTCTTGCAGTGTTGCAAATGGATTGTGCAGAGGGACAATGAACCCCCCTCCTTTCGAAGGGGTGGAGGATGAATTAGATCCTTTCACCTCAAGTGTTCTCAAGACTTGAAGCACTTTGGAGTCTCTTGCCACTGCCTTCACTCTTTTGGCTCTTTTCAGACCAGGGACTTCAATTGTCATCGCCGTTGTCACTGTCATAAATTTGGGGGTCGTAGCGGGAGTCATGATCCTATTATTATTGCATGTACCTTCAGAAGCTCGTTGTATGGGAATCAATTCCTCCACCATCTTTTCCTGCATCTTCGTATCCATTTTCTCACATACCATCTCTCCTTTATCCTTCCCTGCATTTGTCCCTTCGGTATTGTCTCCCTGCTTCTCCAGCCCTTCCATCACGGATTCCATTTTATTGGGGGCCTGTGCTGCCGGAGCTGCAGTATCATTACACTTCAAGGGGCAATCCTTGGCGAAGTGACCAAAGTTGTTGCATTTAAAACATGCCCCAAAGTATGTTCCAAAGTTTAGCGGAATAGTACTAAGCCCAGCTCCGACATTGATAACCATGCTTTTAGGTGGCGTTTTAGACGCATCCCATCCTATACAAACCCTGTTTGAAGTTCTGTCAAACCCTCTCTTGCTAGGTATAAATAAGAGTGCCCAGTTGGCTAGCAAGCATCTTGAGATTATCCCACAGCCAGCTAGGCAATCCCACAAACTCCACCGAGACCGGATGAAACGCTTGTAGATATTCAGCTGAGTCGAACACTGGCTCTCAAGGCACCACACACACCGTAGTCCTATTAAATACTAGGGGCCCTTTGTCAAGGATCTTTTCCACATCGGAGGACACTTTGAATCTCACTGAGCAAAAACCTTTAGCTTGGTAAGAAGTACTTTCAACTGCTCCTCCATGACCAAGAATTTGAGGGCCGTGAAGCCATCGAATCATCTGAAACCTATTCGGGATTCTTCCACTGAACCCAAATACAAGCGTTAGCTTAGCTTGCCTAGCTAGCTGTTTTTTGATAAGTGCTGGTGGAATCCCTACAGTAACAGCTTCGGCCACCTCCACCTGCTGTGTCAAAGACTTTTTTAAAGCAGAGAAAGCTCGATCTGCCAACCCGTCTTCTACCAGCCCACTGAATTCTGTATGGGAGCAAGTTCTTTTGTTGTTGTTAGGGCCAGACTCAATCATTTTGTTGACTTCCATGAGCTCTTGTTGAAGTCTAGCTTTTGTATTCTACAGGTTTTTGATATCTCCTTCACTTGACATCCCTTCTGCTGAGCCTTTTCGATAATCCTTAGAGTTAGGCCCCTTGAGTATACTAGCAAATGATATACCTGGCCTGCAAGTAGCAGATGCACTTGCCGCTTTATTTACGTTCGCACAGATGGGACCCTGAGCAACCCCGTCTCTGAGGGTTTTTACCTCGAATTTGAACCCTTGCGCTCAGGCCGTTTTCTCTCTTGTTTCCTCAGAGGGACCTTTTTCAATCGGGACAAGTTTGTCCTCTTTCATGGTTGAAACTTTTGGCAAGCTGGGGCTTGACATTTCCGTATCATGCATCGGTCTCCAGATCGAGCCACCGCCTATATCAATCTGCAGGGCTAGCTCCATTTATGATCTTTTCCCCACCGCTAACATCTGTGAAAATTTGACAATGTCCTCACTTGCGACCAGAACGTCGAGTTCCATTAGCAAGTGTCGCGGACTTACACCACTTGATTAAGTTGAGGATCTTGAAGACACAAAGGCTCTATCAAATCAAAAGTGACCTCCTGTCCCTTCTTTTTTTAATTTTTTTTGCCTACCATAGCTTACTCCGGCTAAACTTGGCCCCCGACACCTTTTAAAATAGGTTCAACCTATATGCCTAATCATGATATGTGGAAGGCCAGGCGATTTTAAAGAGTTTTTGGATGTTCTCCATTAGGAAAAATGTTTTAACATTCATGCAGGAGCCATCCAAGGGTGGATTGAAATCAGTGTGCAGAGTTTGGTGTTTGATCTTATTATCGTCGTTAGCTCATTTAGAAAAAAAATGTTTGCCCTAAACCAGTCAGGCATGTGATCTTCCCTACAGACAAACACACTACTTGCATATAAACAAAATAATATGTGCTCCCCCCTTTGCACTTGATTTGCCTTCCCTCACTAGCTTGCCTCATGACATGCCCCCCCTGCGTGGGGTCCGTGTGCCCTTGGATGGCTTCAATGAGAATCTTAAAAGATTTTGCCGAATGGAGAATATCAAAAAATACCTAGTGACATGACAACATTTGAGGATATTGAGCTTGGTCTATGGAAGGCCAGCAGAGGGCATCGGACACGCAGATGATGTCGATGCCATGCAAGAGCTGTCAAAATAAATAAATAAAATATTCCAGCTTCACGCCTCGTGATCCCAAAGATACGAGCACCAATCTATATAACAACCCCATGTATCCGGCTCCAATCATCTCGTCGCAATCCAATACACCTGCCTATCTGCGTGTGTTCTCTCTCTCTCTCTCTCTCTCTCTCTCTCTCATCTTCTTTTTTGGTGTCTCACACACACACACAGCCGTTATGGATCCGGGACTTGGAACCCACGTCCATCGAAGAGCCCAGAACCCTGCATGGCGCTACCCCTTCATGCTGCTGCTATTCAACCAGCCCTTACTGCCCCAATTGATGCCGCAAATGCTCCTGCAACATAATATGCTGCTCACGATACTGATATCGATGATGCCCCTGCAGTATTGCCATGTTCTTGTTCAGGCAGCCGACGTCCATACCGGCATGTTTTACTGTCTCGAGTTGCTCCACTGCATCTTACTGGCGCAGCCGCCTGTGAATGTGAAAGCTTTGTGTTTGGAGATGAGCTCTGTTTCTGTTGAGTCCCGTCTCTTTTTGGGCTGTGGTCTCCATTAGTTAGTTGATGAGCTGCTTGCTAGTCCTACCATGCGGCCGAAACTAGGCCAAGAATGTTGCCAATGTTGCCTGCACAACATCTGCAACCCAATCTACTGCAGCTCTTGCAAATTCTTCACATGCTGTCCACCCTACTACTGAAAAGCCAGAACAAGCCCTCGCTGACGCCAATGGTGCTGCTACAACACCTGATGCGGCCAATTTTGCATATGATGCCCGTGCAACCTTCATTTCTTCAGCCAGCACAGCAGCAAAAGCTGGAGACAACTTTGAAACCTGGTACGGCCATATACAACCTTGATGAAGCCACAGATGCCACCACTCCCAATGAAGGCGATGCCAATTATGAAGATGAAGTTTTCCCTCCGCCTTATAAGCCTTGTCCTGTAAGCTGTCGAAACCAGTCCGCGCCGGCGCGGACTGGTTCCAGCAGTGTTCGCACAAGCCAAGCAATTTTGCCGCAATTACAGGGCCCCTCCAGCCGCCATGTGTCACCTCCACCATAACCTTGCGTGTAAGCTGTCGAAACCAGTCCGGGCGGACTGGTTCCAGCAGTGTTCACAAGCAGCTTTAATAGTTAAACTAATGATGTTTTTGGATTTTTAAAAAAAGGAAAAATTACCAAAATACCCCTCTAATTTGCGGAATACTCCTCCAATTTGCTGTCTATCAATACAAGATGCTAAAACTAGAATTTGGGTATGACGTTACGTAGGCTTTGGAGATGAATTTCTTCTTCTTAGACATAATTGCCCTTTTTGCAAGGTAATTTGTGACAGATTACATGCTAAGCACTCAAAAACGGATCTAAATTGTCAAAAAGGAATAAAGATTAGAAAATCTTGAACAATCCAACCAAAATAAATGCAAGGGTATTTTGGTTTTTTTGAAATTTGAGGGGTATTGTGGGAATTTCCACAAATTACAGGGGTATTTTGGTAATTTTTCCTTTAAAAAATCAATTGATTGCATTTGAAGCTACAATATCTAAGTAGCACACACAATGTCCTCGTGAAATATTGTGTCAATACCAGCAACGGCGACAGCAATAGGAAATCAAAATGAGTGGAGGCAACCGTCGGATCCGACCTGAGGTCCACTCGCTTTTTGCAACTATAGGAGTAGTCCTTAGACTTTGCGATTTTGCGATGGCTTGTAATCTCCTTGCAAATCCACATGTTAGAATTAACAAAGTTGACCGAGCAGCTAGCTATCTAGAGAACTTTAAAGAAAGAGAACATTATCATGAACATGGCTTGCGAAAGATAGTGGAACATTGCCCTCCACATATATTTGCTGGCGTCAATAGAAACTTCAGTACTCCTAACAAGTGAATAGATCCTGGTTTGCAAAGGAATTGTTCTAACATTGCGAATGTGAGATTGCAAAAACTCAACTAATTTAAGGGTTGGATTCAAGTAGTGTTCAAAAGCTTAGAGGACCTTCTCGTAGGCCCTCGTAAACTGCCTCAGACAACGCCTCCAAACTTGCAAGGCCTTTCCATAGGCGTGTTGTGACTGTTGTTGAGTGTAAAAGAGCCTTTGGTTTTGAAGGGTGGTTGAGCCACCCTCCAAAAACGCATCTCGCCTCCGAAACCCACAATCGCCAATGCATTGCCCAACTTTTTCACTTGAAGACGCCGCACGAGGGATCCCGCAAGTGTACTTTGGAGCGTACAACTGTGGATGTTGGCTGTACCCGGTGGAGTGGATGGGTATGGGGCCATATTTGTAATTTTGAAAGGCCTGCCAACTTGGAGGGCCAGCTACACAAGAAGCGGTTTCAGTTACACTACGAGAAGGCGCTCTTAAGCAATTTCAATGGAGTCAATATTGTATGGGTTATTAACAAGTCAATAAAATATGGTTCTTGATATTAAGAGAGAGAGTCCTAACCTTCACCACACACTTGTCGCATACACATGCGCCACCATCTAGACCTCAGCATGACCATCTATCGACCATTTTACACCGACAGCATCAAGATAATCTATGTTGATTCTTCTCTTCTTTTTATTTTCAAAAAGTGTACCACGTACTCCAAAATAGTCTTCCTCATCAGCGCAGACAGTACATTCTAGCTAGCAATGATGAGTGCTATTTCAAGGGGTTGCAAAGATCGTCATGCTATTTTGGGCCAAGATGAGAGCTGCCTCACTTGTAGAGAGCACAACTATTTTAACATTGTACTCACCATTAGCATTGCCTTATGAGAGCTTGTACTCAATTTTCAAAATCTCTCTAATTCACAAAAAACTTTATTGAAGGACTTGCTCGTATTTTTTCCTTGCTCAAAAAAACTCGCTTGCCAATTTGTAAGACTCGATTGGCCATGCCCATAGACATTCAAGGGTATGGCATTGGCGCTGGTTGCCTGAGTCCTCTTGGGGCACTTGGATCTGTAATGGCCAAACTCGCCGCAATCGTAGCATTGAACATATGGGAACTCCATGGTTGTGATGGTAGTCACAATAGGGCGCTGGTCATATGCTTAGTTGGCTGGTCTATTATTCCAAACATTTGTCCTTGCCATTTTTGCCAAATGATTCCTCCTATTCTGATTAAGTTTTTGTACTTCAAGAGCTAAACGTTTGGCCCTCAACAAGGCATCCTGCAGTGTTGTCGGCCTGAGAGCTTCCAACCGAGTATTCAAAGGATCGATTAGCCCTTGCCAAAACTTTGCTACCTGTTGTTCCAACTAGGGATTTCAAAATGACGTGATCACACTATAATTTCAGGTTAATAACAATAGAAATGAAAAATAACAAATATTATGTTATTGACATTCATCTTTTTTGACCTCCAAGGAGACTTGGAGATCGGCTCGAGGCCCACCGGGCTAATTAGTTGGCCCGCCAGGTAAAGCTACTTCCCCGCCGGGCCTGCCGTGGCTATATAAAGGCGAGGCCGGTGCTTGTCTTTTTCACAAAAGAGGTACATTGAAAAGTCTTCTTCACCAAACTTTCTAGCAGCTTTCCACATTCTCAAAGCAGTGTAGCAGTAATTTTTTATTCCCTTCCTTTTTTTATTGATGTTTTTTTTCAGTTTTTTGCGTTAAAACTTAAAGGTATAAAATTTCTTTTATCAAATCATCGTACGTGGATGCACTGGCATATGGTTGCAATTGCGGCTAGGTGTGTCATTGCAAAAGCGTACGATGATTATGTTTTATATTGCTCCTAGTCATTCATGCTTCGGCACATAATTGCAATTGCGACTAGGTGTGTTGCTGCTAGAATGACAGGAGCATTTGTTTGAAACAAGTAACCGTGCATGGATGCACTGGCACATGGTTGCAATTGTGGCTAGGTGCGTCATTGCAAAAGCGTAGGGTGATTAAGTTTTATGATGCTCCCAGTCATTCATGCTTCGGCACATGGTTGCAAATGCGACTAGGTGTGTTGCTGCTAGAATGACAGGAGCATCTGTTTGAAAGAATACATCGTGCGTGGATGCACTGGCACATGGTTGCAATTGCGGCTAGGTGTGTCATTGCAAAAAGGCAAGATGACTATGTTTTATGTTGCTTCCTGTCATTCATGCTTCGGCACATGGTTGCAATTGCGACTAGGTGTGTTGCTGCTAGATTGACGGTAGCATCTAATGCATGAATGTGTGCTCAAATAATTTCATAATGCTTCATATGCTTGAATCTTGAAAGAAGACATCGTGCGTGGATGCACTGGCATATGGTTGCAATTGCGACTAGGTGTGTCATTGCAAAAGCGTAGGATGACTATGTTTTATGTTGCTCCCAGTCATTCATGCTTCGGCACATGGTTGCAATTGCGACTAGGTGTGTTGTTGCTAGCATGACAGGAGCATCTGTTTGAAAGAAGTCACCGTGTGTGGATGCACTGGCACATGGTTGCAATTGTGGCTAGGTGTGTCATTGCAAAAGCGTAGGGTGACTATGTTTTATGTTGTTCCGAGTCATTCATGCTTCGGCACATGGTTGCAATTGCGACTAGGTGTGTTGCTGCTAGAATGATAGTAGCATCTGTTTGAAAGAAGTCACCGTGCATGTATGCACTGGCACATGGTTGCAATTGCGGCTAGGTGTGTCACTGCAAAAGCGTAGAGTGACTATGTTTTATGTTGCTCCCAATCATGCATGCTTCGGCACATGGTTGCAATTGCGACTAGGTGTGTTGCTGCTAGAATGACAGGAGCATATGTTTGTAAGTTGTTGTACGGAGAGGCATTGGCACATGGTTTCAATTGCAATTAGGTGTGTCACTGCAAAAGTGTACGAGATCTATGGTCTATACTGCACTTTTTCTTTCACATAGAAAAGATCCAAATGCAGTGGCACATAGTTATATTTCACAATGTGTTGTTTGCAATAATACCATTGCAGGCAAAATGGATCCTTCTGCTACTTCAATGATAGAGTTCAAAAAGAAAATTAGACAATTGTTGATTATAATCGTTAGTGCACTATATCCCGACGATATAGCGTGGATTGTTGCAGATGAGTCTAGATTGCAATCATTATACAGTGAGATTGCCCGCAAAATGTTGTTGTTATATCCAGACAAAACAACCGAATCAATAATCTCATTACTCAGCAGTTGGGTGGGCAATTTGCCCAAGGTGGCCTCTGATTTGAAAGAGGAATGCCCTCAAGAAGTAGACAAGGGTAAGCTAGAGCATTGGAACACGAGATGAAGAGTTGAAAAGGAGAGGTCAAGGCGAGCATCCCACATAGACACACAGTTTCGCCTAAGCAAGAAAATTTGAATGGCTATCACCAGAGTTATGGGGAGCAGCCAAGTTGGAGAACCGTTTATTGAGGAGGCTGCCATTGAGGGAACATCGGGTTCTACTGCTTCTGCCAGTCACCTGGAGAGCACTATATACAATTCTGAATGTAGTATGACTCTGGGCATTCCAAATAAGTCCATTAAGAAGATCAAGAAACTTGGGTCAGGGACTTATGGCACAGGGTGGCAAGTTCAAATCAAAGGGATCAGTTTCCTTCTTGCAACGAATACTTATTGTGCAAAGGAGTTCAAAGGACAGGCCAAGCATCAGTGGAAAAGCTTTGCATCAGAAAGTGCGGTAGATCTCAACCATAGAGGGATTGTGAGGAGTATTGCCCACTCTGTAAGGTTGACATGGTTTCTGATATTCCCCTACTTCAATGGGGGAACTTTAGGTGATCTTATGGAGACAGTGCCCCTTCCACATGGCTTTTTCACGACGCTTGTAGCGCATCAAGAGGGGAAAGGAAAGATCCCTAAAGACTTTAAATGGGAGCAGCCCTCTGAAGACAGGAAAACACGTATCAAGAGCCTGTGCAATCATGCTCCCTCGTTGATCCATGCCTTGGTGAAGGCATTGCGATTTGCACATCACAAGGGAGTGATCCACAATGATCTGTATCCATGGAACATCATGTTGGACTTTACCAAGGATCTCACTCCCCATATTGGAATAATTGATTGGGGATTAGCTCTGTGTGCTGGCTTAGAGACACAAAAGACCAACAATACCGATGAAACCTGTCAAAAGCTTCATCCTTGGAGAGCTCCTGAGTTACTAGATGGCAAGAATTTATGCCCATGGACCAAGGCCATAGATGTGTACACCATAGGATGGGTGATATGGCAATTTTGTAAGTTTTGTGGAGATTTCTCTGACTACTACAACACAAATTGGTTCAAACATAAGGTTTCAGTGGAGGTACAAGCCATATCTAGGATTGTTGTGGAAGGTTGGGTGAGGAAGAAATCCACAGACAGAAAGACCTTGGCACTTTTGGACACAGAATTAGAAAGATTTGAAGCCCAGCCAGAACGATGCTTACGCCCTCCCTCTGAAATGAGTGTAGCCTTTTTTTGATGGATATATGTACTTTATGAAGCATGGTTTTCTGAGACTTTTGACTTATAAAAGCACTTTTAAAAATTGGGTTTTATGCGCCATGGATGATGTATGAGTAATAAAAACACTTTGTTATATCTTAATAGACAACAAATTTTCTATGAGTTTTGTTTTTTCTCTTAAGTTTCAAGCAATAAGCCACGTGGAGTCACTGATTGTCATTCATTGATTTAAAAAATGGTGGTTACTCTTATATCAATTGATTGTCGTAAGATGGTGGTTATTCTAATATCAATTGATTGTCGTAAAATGGTGGTGGTTAAAATTATAGCAATTGATTGTCGTAAAATGGTCGTTACTCTTATAGCAATTGATTATCATTAAGTTTGTATGCCGTAACTGAAGTATAGTGTTTAATCTGGATATGGATAATGATAATCAAAGGGCTAAGCGCACTTTTGAGCGTCTCAGATCCATGTGTCAAGGCGGTGGAGTGAACGACACCGCTCGAATTGCAGCTCGTTGCTCCTAGTGGGCCAACCCAATGGGTACACAATGGAAAGAGGTGAACACTAGGATTGACCGAGAAATGGTCAAACCCATATGGCCAGGCGTTGCAGATGACAACATCAATAAAGGCCGACTGAAGCTATCACAATTCATTAATGCAGACATACGAGACAATCGAGAGAACATATATCTCGATGTTATGGGTCATCCTATGCATCATATGGATTGTCCATTGTGGTTTTCCAAGATGTTATACATGCATTATGTCTTGGGTGAAGCAGTGGACTTTAGCTCAAGGACACCTCACATGACGGTTGAGGACATTCGCAGTACTGCAATCACCGTCACACGGCAAGAGATGTTATTGGCACTAGAAGGTGTGTCAATGGAAGTGCACCAAGTTAAGGAGGAGCTTCAAACTCAACTCAGGCAAGCATCACAAGCTACACAAGGCTCTCATGCAGAAGAAACCCTAAATAGAGACTTGGAAAGGGAGGTGAAGGTGCTATCTCGCCACGTAAAAGAGTTAGAGGTGACTATAAAAAAACAAAATTCTGCCACATTGATTGAGTACCCAACATCTATTGAGGCCCCTCCAGCTTCTGGTGAGCACGGTGGTCCTTGCCCCATATGTAGATCATTCTTTCATGAGTGGTGTGGTCACTTCAGCTTGCCATGCGGACATATGTATCATATATCATGCTTGATGCAAAGCATGATGTATAACTTTCATTGTGCTATATGTGAGTATGAGATATCCAAAAATCTATATGCAATGTTCAAAATTTCTGAAGACTATAATAAGCTTAAAGGTCAGCGTGAACAGGAGAATGAAGATATTCCCACAAATATTTCACTATCACTTGGATAGTTTTTGTAACATTTGAAAACATTTACTCGTTGTCTTGCGAGAATTTATTAGAAAATTGTGAATTGTCTTCACTTCAACTTCAATTATGATATGTGATAATGCAACGATTTGTTAGGGCTTTGTATATTATGAAGCTTTAATAGTTATTTGTGGCCTTGTAAAGGTTTTTAAGGGCTTCGTTTATTATTAAGCAAATGTCTAAACCTTAAACTAAATATAAAAAAAAGCTTATAAGATAAACAGTTTCTGAACTTAACCAGAAGTCACTCAATGGATTCGATAATCTATTAATTAAACCACCGTCGCCTGCTAGGACGGGTCAAAGTTGG
Organism: Adiantum capillus-veneris; assembly: GCF_014529385.1. Lineage (NCBI taxonomy): Eukaryota > Viridiplantae > Streptophyta > Polypodiopsida > Polypodiales > Pteridaceae > Adiantum > Adiantum capillus-veneris. The sequence goes on from NC_140945.1 coordinate 67,157,380, forward strand.
TTCAATTTCCAAATTCTCTTCAATCTCTTCTAAAGTACATGTAGTTTCTACTTCATGAGATTCCCCTTGCAGCTCACTATCTTCATCCACCTCATCATTGGTTACATCATAAGTCCAGCGCGGCATGTCCTCTTTGTAGTTCTCAGCTTGCACTCTTGCCAATAGCCGATGGTTGCAGTACATATACACCAATTTTTCAGCTCTTGAATTTAGAAGGTGGTTTCTGATGGTGGAATGTACATATTTATATGTACTCCAGTTTCTCTCAGAACTTGAATTGGATGCACATTGGGCTAGGATTCTAACAGCTAGGCGTTTAAGGGTGGATGCACTACCACCATTCATCATCCACCACTTCCACGCTGGTTGCCCCATGGCAAGTTTCTGCACAAATTATGTACCAAACTTACCCTCTTTGAGTTTAAACTTCGTAAGATCTGTAACAGCTGATGCATGCTCATCAGGATCATCATAAAACCTGCCTATCACATCATAAAAGTCTTCCAGCACCTCCTCATCAAGTTTGTCTATTTCCATTGCCCAATACTCTGGATCCAATAAGAAAGCTACGCTGTGTAGTGGACTATGTGCTCCAACCCATCGACCATGCGCATACTTTCTCAAAATTTCTCTCCTCTTTTGAGTGAATGGTGTCTTCCAAGGCTTCAAAATTGGCTCCTGGGGCTCCTCTAGATTTGCAAGGCTTTCTTGAACAGTCCACCAAGCCATCCACACCTTACCTATGTTAGGCAAGGCAGAATCTAGTTGGCGTAATGTGAGCATAATTGGCATCATGACATTGTGCACATCCACCACATCATCCCTGAAGTGGCGATCAGCTAGTAGATCTCTGATCACCCCTATTTTCCTTTTTATCTTCTCCCTTTGACCAGCCTCCCATTCTGAAAAAGTGGCACAAACAAATATCTCCATCACAGCATTCTTATTTTTTGTTAGTGATTCTACCGTATAGTAGTTGGTGCAAAATCTAGTTTCGCACGGCAGTTTTAACATAGTAGACATCCTCTGACGGTACATGTCAAGAACCCTCTGACGCTTCAAAACAAACTTGACTATTAAGCGAGCATTGTCTACTATCCACTTGAACCACTTTGTGTCCTCCCTCTTGTACCAATCTTGCAATACCAAGTTCAAGCTGTGTGTACTGCAACCAGCACTATATAGGTGAGAGAAGCAACTTTCAAGTATCCTACCTGCAGCCCTGCAATTTTTGGCATTGTCCATGATTACTTGGACAACATTTTCTTTTCCAACTTCCTCAACTCCGTCGCCAATGATGTCAGCTATAAAACTGCTAGACTTTATTTGACCAGAGCTATCCACAACTTTGATAGAACATTCACCACGAGGACATACAAGCATGATGTTGATCAAAGGCCGCCTTTGAACGTTGGACCAACCATCACTAACGATGGTGTATCCAGATTGTTCTGTTGCATTTAATATTACCCTTTGATCATGAATATCCTGTTGTGTGCTTGTGTAACATTTATCCAACAGTTGGTTTCTCATATGGTGATATGTTGGAGGGGTAAATCCAGCACCATACTCCCCAATGCGTTTCCAAGCTGACTTCCATGCATCACGGGTGACAATGGCCAATGATCCCCCAGTGAAATAGACGGCTTTATCTAGTGCAAGTTGTGCTTCTTCTAAGGCAAGCCTTTTGAAGCTCGTCTGTAAGCTAACCTGTCTACTTTTTGACGGGGATTTAACATTTGCGAGTTTTTCATTTCAAGTTTTTTTGACAATTTTAGCAATCTTTAGAGTTTTTTTAACCAAATATGTGTCATAGCATAAAGTATCTATTTAATGTAATTTTCAATCGTCATAAGACTCCATATATGTGTGGTTGACGGAGAGAGAAAGTATAAATTCTAGAGAGATAGTATTTATGCGAGTTACCATTGGAAGAAGAGATCATAAATCCTTGAGAGAGAGAGAGAGAGTGACTTCTCTTCTAGAGAGAGAAAGTAAAATCATAGAGTTGTATATCACTACGCAGAGAAAGAGAGAGAGAGACAGAGATAGAGACTGAGAGGGCATAACGACGGAAAAAATGTAAACAAATAAAATCACCATTTCACATCTCATGCCATTAGAGTCAAATATGCTCGCAACGCATGTGATCAGAGTTAAATAATCCACAACATATAAACATGCGATAAAGTAAAAAATCATGCAAAATAGAGACAACACTAATTTCAGAGTTAAATATAATCCACAGCATATATAAATGTGATGAAGTAAAAAATAATGCCAGATAGAGACAATACTATTTTTCCCAAGCAATTGCTTTTTGAAACAACGTAAGTTTGAGGATGTAAGTACATTCGCAAAACTACCATAGGATAAGATCAAAATTAGAGTACAGAAAAGGATAGTCGCCATAAATGTAATGGTCACTCTAAAAGGCAAGTAATTTGCTCCCAAATAGCTTGCAAGATGCTTCATATCTTTTGCTTGAAATTTGAAATCCTTTGCTGCATAAACAATGTTTTTTTAAGATAAATAATCACAAGTATAATAAACCAAAATAAATACAGAAAAACACTTTCATATCATAGATCAATATTCTAGTTGAGCGAAAGAAGCATACCAAACCAGTTGTAATTAAATGGAGGGAGAAATCGTCCTTGGTTGTCCAAGAATAAAAGCGATGTCCATTGGTGAGAGGGTTGGCTGATGAATAGTCATGTGCTCCTTAGGTTCAAGTCCGAGCACTTTTGTGTACACATAAAACATATGTTTGCATGCCAAAAAGGATTTGTTGGTATTCTCTCGCTTCTGAAAATCCGGACACGTGCATGTTGGACTCTGTTTTATATGAATCTCATATCTATTTTCAATGAGAACTCGGAAAATTACATGCTCTTGAGACCTTTTCACTTCATCCAAAAATATAATTGTCATACTATTACATGCTTCCAATTTCTTCATGGCCTCTTTAGAGATTCCATGCCTCCACTTTTTCTTCCTCGAGCTGCCACCACCTTCTTTGCAGTCGCCAGCAAGAGGTTGTGGATTTACCATTGAATTCTCTGTCCGAAATCCACTCTGATGTAGCGCGGCAAGTTCCTGTGTGGAGATATCTGTCCCTCTTGCTACTGGCCAAACATTTGGAGTAGGAGGTAAATCTTTGACTTGTCTTCTGATTGATTGGGTATGCAAAATATCATGATTACAAAACCATAACCATTTCTCGATTGTTTTACCCTTGAACATTCTTTCGGACCATATACATGGAGCAACAAGACCAATTGAGCGACTATGCAAGATATTGTCACAATTTTTTCTCCCTACTGTTCCAAAACATTTTCTTTGACTTTGAATGGGCATTCTCGTGAGGGCCCACTGAGTGCGTGGCACATCACTCTCAAACACATTGTTTCTTTGAGATGACAAAGGTGTGGTTGTTTCTTTTTGAGATCCAATATCATCATCACTGTCACTAATTTGCAGTGGAATGTTAGAAATACCTGGTCCTTGGGTATCAAATTTGATTTTTTTTGGTCGACCGCGATGGTTTCGTTGCTTAGATTTCATGACATATTCCAGCCGATGGGAGCTACTTGTTCCTGTTCTGCCCCTCTTTTTACGTTGTACTGTTTCTTTGTCTCCATGCGAAATTGGCTGCGCATACATGGGAGTCCCTGCAACAGCCTCGCATAATAGATGGGCCACGTTGGTTGGAGTTGGAGTTTGCTCAGATTCAACTCGAGAAAGCAAGGTCTCCATTGTGGGACTCGTTCCTATATAACGCCCAGTAGTATATCCCAAACGCTTTGCACATTGAATATATGAGTTTATAACATCCGTTACACATGCATCATACAAGGATATTTTTCTCTTTCCACCTTCACCCGCTAACCAACTGGCATGTACACTTTCTGATAAATTCACATTGGGAATTTGTGCCCGCTCCCACGGACTTAGACCACCCTATGAAATGCAAAAAAACATGAATTAAAATTTATAAATTTCATGTATGAAAATAAATTTTTCTAAAAATATAGATTGTCATAAAGGTACTTACATCTGTTCCAATTCCTCCCCAGTGTGAAATTCGTTGCTCCCACCATTTAAACCATCTTCTCACTCTTGTGATGCTCTCTGTAGATAGATGTTGTCTCCACCACTTTTGAATTGAAAGTGCCTTTTGAGATGCAAGCACAATGGTCTTACAAGCTCTCCATTCCTCACACATATCAATGTGTTGATTTGTTAGATGTTGAGGTATCCACTTTTTAGCATATTTGTGGAGACTCTTCTCCCAATGAAATAGGCATGATCGTTCACGTCCCTCCATAATATTATCTGGCCCGCTATTGAAGACTGTTCGAATAGCATTCCAATTTGCACCAGCTTCATCAGACATAAAACCTGCAAAGTCAGCTGCACCATGTCCGTACTTTTCCATTGTTGAATTAAGGCTCTCCCAAAAAATAACTTGAGTCTTTGCATCCTCCTCTTTAGTTTCACATATAGCAATTATTTGTAGTGATCGTATGCTACAAGATATTCAACATAAACATTTTCACACATCTTCTTTTATTTGATGATAAAAAAATATGAGATATTTAAATACTTAAAGATTACCTTGGATCATAAACTGAGCATGACATTGTTGCCCATCCATCTATTCTATGGGTAAAATCAAAATGTACCCACGCATTTCTCAAGTCACCAATTTCAGTTCTTTTCATCCGATTTACTAGATCAATCCCAGAACCTGGTCCTTTAGTGGACATTTTAAATAGGAAGCACTTGTCATCCTCTTCACCCTGTCCAAGAAATCTACTCCCATGAAAAAAAGGAAACATGCACTTTTTTTGAAGCAATAAAATATTATCATATCCATCCCCAATAACAGCACCTTGACTCTTCCTCTCCTTTGAAACAATTGAAGAAAACCTACACGATGCATCACAAGAAGGCTAAAATAATAGTTAAAAAATTAACAAATTCAAGGAACCAAATTGAGTTTTCTTACCCTTTGGTTTGAACCAGTGGCATAATTTCTTCCAAAAAATCATTGAATTGTACATCCGATGTAGCTTCAGCTTCCTCACCAATCAAGGAGTGAAGAACAAGTTGTTGAGCCACCAACATTTGAATTTTTCTTGGGCCACCCTTTTCTATTTTTAGTACTGCACCTACCAGTTTCCGCACTCTTGAAATAGCAGCCCTAGAGGTTCCTGCCTTAACATTATGACAATGTTTACCAACATGTATTGCCAGTCGCGACATTGTACCATCTCTAGGCAAAACATAATAGATTTTGCAGGGACAAGCAGCAACACAAGTAACAACCTTCTGACAATAATGACAAGTTATTGTTGTATTCTCTTCCATGGCAAGGTAGTCCTTTTTCACCTGTCTGTTCAAATATCCATGAAAATCACTACTATTGAATTCTTGTTCCTTAATATAATGCGGACACGTTGAATAATTGCACTGCATGAATCCCAAACAGTGGCTTAGACGAATTGTGCATGCTATTGCCATGGTTGTCACAGATGGGCAAGTCCACAAGTGACCATCAAAGCGTTGTTCCATCCCTGTCATTCGTTTTGTTTTATATTGAGTCACAGGTAACTCAAAACACAAATTTCCATCATAATGTTGTGGAAGTTCATCAACTTGCAAAGGAGCTCCACATAATGTTAACAGATCATTTAACTTTTTTGCCCCTGGATTTTGTTGAATCCAAATGACGATTGACTGAGTTTTGAGCTGTCCTATATCGTCACCACTACTTTCAAGATGCACAATGCTTAAAACATCTTCAGATATCTCTTTGTCATTTCCTTTCTCACTATCAGATACCTGTATATATGTGTCTGAATGAAGCATCTCAAACAAGCTCGAAAAAGAACCATCTATTAAGAAATGCTGATGACCTTCTATATCCCACTGTGGTTGCAGCAAGACTTTTGTTAGGCCACAATCACTTTCAATAAGAGCAGATAGTGACTGAAAATGGCAAGATGGAGGCAGTAAACTCTGCAAATAGTAAGCACTAAGCAACAATGAGTTTCTCTTCAACTGAATGTCGTGGTTGACTATCTGACCACCAACCTTCCAAGTTATTGTTACTTTCATGTTGGACATATTCTCTCAAGCAACAGATTACAAGGTGGAGATGCGAGAAAACTGTGGTGGATTAAGTGAAGGTGGTGAAGGTTAATGAAAGTTAAAGATAAAGTGAAGGTTAATGAAACTGGTGAAAGTTAATGAAATATGTGAAGGTTAATGAAAGTGAAAGATTGGTAGATAGACGAAAAGACAGTTGCATAAGATCTTGTGACGGCTCAAAGAATAATGAAAATCATAATTGAAGAAGTGCATTTAATATATGACGGTTGTGAATGTATGTGCAGTGGAATATGTCATCAAATTTGAGGGGCCATTTAATTTCTAAATGGTGGTTCAAGGACTGCATTTAATGCAGTCTAATAGTGTCTCCATCTTTTGTGTGTGTGTATATATATATATATATATATATGATTGTGTGAGTGTGTGTATAAAAAACATAACATTCTATATGACTGACTTTGTATAAAAAACATAGCAATTTTTTTAGTTAAGTTATATATATGATTCCATCTTGCCATTTTATATATATGTGTGTGTGTTTTTGGTAGTGTGTATATATAATTATTTTAGTTAAGTTATATACATTACTGTGCATGTGTGTAAACAACGTAGCATTTTTTAAAGTTAAGATATTTAAGTTGAGTGTATGTGCACATAGTTTAAGTTAAGATATTTAACGTAGCATTTTTTAAAATTGAGTGTATGTGCACATAGTTTAAGTTAAGATATTTTTAAGTTGAGTATATTTAAGTTGAGTGTATGTGTATTTTTTAAAGTTAAGATATTTAAGTTGAGTGTATGTGCACATAAGATATTTAACTGTGCACATAGTTTTTCCATTTTGTGTGTGTGTGTGTGTGTGTGCATAACTTAACTTTAAGAATGCTACGTTTTTTATACACACAAACACATACAATCATTTTTTAAAATATATGGTTGTGTGTGTGTAAAAAACATAGTATTTTTTTAGTAAAACTATATATATGAATCCATTTTGTGTATATCTTTGTGTGTGTATATACATATATATATATATATATAAATGAATGTGTGTGTGTGAGTGTTTATATCACAATATCATTTTTGTAATATATGGTGTGTGTGAAAAAAGTAGTAGTTGAGATGAAAGTGGAGTGAAGTTTAAATGGAGTTTTAATTGAGATTGAAGTGAAAGTGAAGTTTTTTCTGTGAAGAAGGAGATGAAAGTGGAGTGAAGAGAAAGTGGAGTTTTGCTGTGAAGAAGAAGGAGTAAGAGAAGACAAGGTACTGTGTGTGTGTGTGTGTGTGCGCTTACCTGCGCACGCTCGCCCGATCCACCGGAGGAGCTCCATTAGGAACATTAGGATTCCTTACAAGGCCCATGCAAGGTTCATATTTCTCCTAATGTTAACAAGTAGAAACTGAATACACTAATAGAATGGGATGGACCGTACATCTCTTTATATACAGGTGGAGGTAAGGGATAACTGAGGGGAGCAATTCAAGGGAGTTGATCTAAGGAGTGATTTATGGGTGAGGTAGCTGATTATGGGTGGTTCACCCTTCACCTAACAGTCACGTGGAAAGGGACTTTGACAGAATGATGGGGAGCTTCAAAGGAGGAGAATCAAAACCTACAGGAGGGTAATTTCTCTCTCCCCCTAATACTTAAAAAAAAATCTCACAAGCTATCTCAGTCAAGCCCATAAACGTCTCTCTCGCGCCATCTCAATCAAGCAATGATAGCCATAAGCTTCCTTCTAAGCTCTCTTAGCCGGTAATCTCTCGCTCTCCCTCAATCCATAATCAGTATCATTCAATTTCGGATATCCATAGCTCTTCTCGCTCTTAGAAATCCTCCATATTCCGACTAACTTATCATACGCACAATTTAGCTTTGCTCCCTCTCGTTCCACTATCTTATGCTTAAGCTCTATGACTTGCCATCATAAGCTTCAAGTTACTTTGCTCTAAGGACCCATGCTGATCAATCCATTTTATCTTTCTCATACTTTCTAAGTCTATATAGATATCACGTTAATATATTTGATAACTTTATTCCCTATTTTGCTATATCTTGAGGATAATTTATTAAGCAAGAAAATTGATGGAAGATACAAGTTAAGGTCCCTCGGCAGATTTCTTCAGATAAGGATGCATTCAAGGACTTTGGGGAAACGAAGGTGAGCTCGACAACAGCTAAACAATTGCCATTGTTTGGCCCTATCTCCGTTCATTGAGGAGCTAAAGCGCATGCGGCTATAAGGGCTTAGACTCGAGAAGACTCCAATATCATGCTATGATTGGGAGCAAAGCAGTGGTTTCAGGTTGATATTATTGTTGGATCTAGTGGCCTAACCCATTGTTGTTTATCATTTAAGTGATTAAAAGTGGTCCAGTTGATCAAGCCTTATACAATTTATTTTAGTTCTTAATGATATAGTGCTCATTCGGGTATCTTATTGGCTTTTATTTCTCTGTTTCTACTTCTTCTCTCAACCACATCTCACAGCTAGAGGCCTCGAGCCTTCCCGGTCCACTTTGCGAACACATATCCTCCAACAGTGTATATACAATGCAAAGGGGGGAAAACCTCCTAGTGAGGGAAAAGATACCCCGGTGGTCCTAACTTTGTGTTCACACACATCACTACCACATCTATATGGTAACATGAAGAGCCATTTTTCTCCTCTATTAAGCGTCGATCCGGGGATTTCCAAGTCGAAAAAATGGAGTTTATACGGAGTCGGAGGGCTACCTATTGATGTTTTGTGCTTGCCGACGGTGTGCTCGCTTGGAGCGTTGGATAAGGCGATTTTATAGACCTAAAAAACACTAGAGAGAGCCAATTATGGTGGCAAATGAAGGAGGTTGAAGGTGCAATTCTTTTACATGGATATGTAGAGCTTGAAGTGCTGAAGGACAAGGTCCTGATGCATCACCAAATGGAGCCACATTGTGCAAGATATGGACCTTTGAAGTTGAAGATGATTGCAGATCTGAGAAGGATGGGGCATGTGGTGATAGGTAGTCCTAGCCAGTTTTTAGCTATAGATGTGTAGTGCTTGATTTATGGATCCTACTGGTCTGTTTAAATTTGGAATCGAGGTCAGGATGAGAGAGATATTTCATGATGAAGGTTTGACGAGGATCGATTTTGGGCCACTTTGAATGCTTTGGAGAGCGTGCAGTCTGGCTCAACCAGGTTCTAGAATGTTTTATGTATCATATGGAGTTAATGAGGAAACTGCATGTCAAATGGAGTTCCGAAGACCAAGATATAGAGGATTGAGATTGGATGCTAGTTGGCGGCGGTGCGATACCAGAAGGTTTTTCTAGCATTTGGTTGGCTCTATTAGAGCACCTAGTGTGTTTGAAAAGGACCCCAGACGGGGAGATTCATAGCCAGCAAGGACTGCCACTTGTGTGAATTTACAACTTGGGATTCGGTTCGGTGAGCACCATCTGACAGACAGTGCAAGTTGGGAAAAAGAATTTATTTTTTTTCAAGTTTTGGTGGAGTTTTGGAGGCCTTGGGGGCCAATTTCATGAGGAAGTTCCACATGGAGATGGGCAATGAACCCACATGGCGAGTTCGGGGTCCAAAAAGCATGGTATTTATCCAAGATAGGGTGCCCTTTTGAGTCATCTAGTAGGCGTGAAGAGCTTGAGACTATGGTCGCGATGGCGGCGGCGTGGCGGCTCTGTGCATTGCCTGCATGCAGGCGATCTGGCGGTTTTGGATAGAGAAGGAGGTGGTGGCGCTACCAGTGTTGGGCGGTTCTGTCTGCCCCAGCCGGTTAGGATGTTCGGGCGAGACGCTGACATGGCTGCCGATGAGGCCCTATTCACATGCCCTAAGGGGCCAAAAGTTTTTTGAAGGAGAATGCATGAGCAACGCGCCATCGTTGCCCCCCTTAAGAGGTGGTGCTTGTTCTGTGAGACACTATAACATATGCACGGTATTATCGCCCGCATTACCACAAAAAAACAAACAAATTTGCAATATGAAATTTCTCGTATGCGATAAAAACTGTGGCAGACATTGCAGTAATGGTCTAGCGGTAAAATCCGCGGTAATGCATGCGGCTACATTTCCGCGAGTATTACCGCGTGTGTTACTGCAAGAATATCCGCCACTGTTATCACGCATGTGTTATCGCGAGCATTACCGCAAACATGTTGATTAAAAAAAAAAAAAGATGACCGTTTGGATGATCCTTTGGAGGACCATCCAAAAGGTCATCTATTTTTTTTATTTATTCAAAATATTTTACAAAAATTTATAATTACAACAAAATATCACAATTGGACAATACATTGAGCCAAAAAAAGATTGATAATTTCATTTACACAAGTGGAATTACAATTGGAGGAGGTATTGAGCCAAAAAATGATAGGTATTGCATTTACATAAAGGGCAAAAAAAGCCCGCGTATACAAAATAGAGGATGCTCATGGGGGACAGGGTGGCATTTTGCGTGGAACTCCTTGACTCTGCAAAACCAGAAAAAGAAACAATTAACACTTTGTTATTTAATATTTGATATAAAATCAACAATTTGATAATTTAAATAAGATTAAACTTATATCTTGCAGACTTTTGCACGCATTTTCGAACTCCTCTCGAGAGACCATTTGATTTTCAAACAACCAACACCAAGTTTGATACTCAGTATGGTTCTCTCTATATCTCTACACATCTCTGGTCGGGCGACTCATGGCAATATTATACTGACAAAAAAAAGCAACCAACTAATTAAATGAAAAACATTAGATTTTTTACAATAAAACTAATATTTTTACTTACATATTTGTCTTTCCAAGCCGTTTTTCCTCCCGAACCATAATGTGTAGGAGTCTGATGGGATGTGGCCTCAACTTGGCGCGTATACATCCTCGCACTCATTGCTCTTTCGTCCCCTTTCTCTTCCATAGATGTCTCCCACTCCACATCATGGACATTTCCTGGCCAATAGCTGTGCTCACGAGACTCCATTGTCCTCTTTGCATCTCTCCTCACAGTAGGTTTTTTGTTCTTGAGAAATGTTCTGACATGCTCTTGCAATCATTGCCTTGAGAATTGTTGCCCCTCAGGGTTGGGGAAACGCAGGTGCATGGTTGTCTCTATATATGTGAGGTTGTAGGGATCCTACTGATCAAATTTGAGAAAACAATTGATATATGTGGAGTGGATTAATTGGTTGACGTGTGTTCGGAATCTCCTGCCCTGAGCTGTCCTGAGATCCACCATACCTCCTCTATGAACCTGGTAGTATAATCCGCGAGCATCTGGTGCAGGCATGTCATGGTCCTCATCTTCTGTTAGATCAGGGAGCAGTGAATGTGGAGGAGAATCTGTAGTAATTCCCCCTCTCCAAAACAACAACTAGCTCCGCTCCCTTGTCGAGATCGACCGGCGCTAGCGCGCGAGCTGCCCTGGCGTTGACTGCCAGAAGAGCACCGACATGAATCTGGGGCAGAAGGTGGGATAGGTGATGGATAGGTGGACGCCCGTGGCATCGCACCCAAGGGTGCTGCACTCAACGACGTCGGACCCTGTGAAGGAAAAGATGAACCTGGAGCTGTAGGTGGAAAACTCTGCAGATACAGAGTGCCACTAGTTGGAGTAGAAACCTTAGATAATCCAAAAGATGCTACCTGCACCGGTGAATAGCACTGCATAAGGGTCTGCTGCGAACCTAACCACTCAGCCCGAAGACGCAATGCTCTCTCCACATCTGGATCGGTCAGAGGTACGGTAGCGGACCCACCAAGAGCGTCCTGAAACCAACCGAACCCTGATGATGACTGCTAAGGCGCTGTGAATGATAGACAGAGAGAGCGTCGGGATATGACATCCCATCTGCCATGAAATCCTCAATGCTACGAAAGCGTGGTGTGGAAGAAGAAGACATGATCTGCATTTATTACGACAAAGATAAAACTAGGTAATAAAAATTGAAATATATGTAAAAAAATTTACACATTGTTTTTTTTCAAACATTGGATTCTCTATAGTATCCAATGTTGAAAGAATCCAATATAGAAAGAATCCAAGCTGTGTCTACAACCTATAAAAGAACCTTGCAAATCCTTGAGTGCTAATAAGATATTAGTGTGTGTATTGGCTAATAAGAGATTATTGTGTTTATGATTAGTGTGACCGATTGCGCGATCACTTGGACGACCATTGGGGCCTAATACGTCACCTACAACTTAATCATGGAGGTATGTTTATGTTTTTGTGTTGATTACTGTTTAATTTAACATAATTAGTGTGTGTAATTGACATGTACGCACACTAATTAGTGTGTAATTGACATGAACACACACTAAGTAGTGTGTGCATTGGCCAATGCACACACTAATCACACACTAACTAGTGTGTGCATTGGTCAATCCCATTGACCAATGCACACACTAATCACACACTAATTAGTGTGTGCATTGGCCAATCCAATTGACCAATGCACACACTAATCACACACTAGTTAGTGTGTGCATTGGTCAATCACATTGGTCAATGCACACACTAATCACACAGTAAATAGTGTGTGTTAACACACACTAATTAGTGTGTGCATTGGTTAATGGGATTGACCAATTCACAAACTAATCACACACTAATTAGTGTGTGCATTGGTCAATGGGATTGGCCAATTCACACACAATTCACACACTCATTAGTGTATTAGCCATCACATTGGCCAATGCACACACTAATCACATACTAATTAGTGTGTGATGAGTGTGTGCATTGGTCAATGGGATTGGCCAATGCACACACTCATTAGTGTGTGTTAGCCATCACATTGGTCAATGCACACACTAATCACACAGTAAATAGTGTGTGTTAACACACACTAATTAGTGTGTGCATTGGTTAATGGGATTGACCAATTCACAAACTAATCACACACTAATTAGTGTGTGCATTGGTCAATGGGATTGGCCAATTCACACCCAATTCACACACTCATTAGTGTATTAGCCATCACATTGGCCAATGCACACACTAATCACATACTAATTAGTGTGTGTTAGCACACACTAATGAGTGTGTGCATTGGCCAATCCCATTGACCAATGCACACACTCATCACACACTAATTAGTGTGTGCATTGGCCAATTCCATTGACCAATGCACACACTAATCACACACTAATTAGTGTGCGCATTGGCCAATCCCATTGACCAATGCACACACTAAACACACACTAATTAGTGTGTGCATTGACCAATCACATTGGCCAATGCACACATTTATTAGTGTGTGTTAACACACACTAATTAGTGTGCACATTGGCCAATCACATTGATCAATGTACACAGTAATTAGTGTGTATTAAGTTTAGGTTTTGCAAGTAAGTGTTAAGTTTAACATGGGCATTAGAATAATTAACAAATTTAGGTTTTTGTGTGTCTTTACTTACACTAATTAGTGTGTGCATTAGAATAATGCACACACTAATTAGTGTGTGTAATCACACACTAATTAGTGTATGCATATACTAATGCATAACTTACACTAACATATGCATGTGTGTGCATATGTGTATTTGCATGCGTGTTAACTTGTGAGTGTGTATATTGCATGTCTGTATATATGCATGTGTATGTATGTGTGTGTATGCATGTGTATGAGTGTATGCATTTGTGTGTATGCATACATACATGTGTATGAGTGTATGCATGTGTATGAGTGTATGCATGTGTGTGTATGTGTGTGAAAAAATCAAGAAACATAACAACAAAACTTACATGGAATTGAAGAACTTGTTGGGAGAAGGTAGGAGAGTATAGATGGAAGAGCAGAGATAGTGGAGAGTAGAAGAGTAGAGATGGAGGAAGAGATCAAGGTTGTGAGGTTCACGCCCCTATTTATTAAAAAATTTGAAAATTATTTTTCCGCGCCTATTATCGCGTGCATTACCACGTACGTTACCGCGTGCATTACCGCAAGTATTACGGCGGCGCAATTTCAGCCCATCCACAGAGAAGGCCACGTTCTGACATTATTACTATTGATTTCCAAAATCTATTGGTACTATGGTTTTGATAAAATGTATATAAAATGAAAGTATTCATAGTACTTTGAAAATGATATTTCTACCTAAAATTTTTGATTACCATTCATGTTAAATTTATTTTTTTAACTTTTTACTGATATATTATTAACCTTTTTTTGTAATTTGATTTTAATTAGTGTATGTAATTTATTAATGTAGGTTGCTTGGGATGATTTTGGCCCGTCCACTGAACCGGATAGATCACGGTGGTTGGCTGAGCGATTACCATGCCCATGCGTGCGGTACAAATGCGCCATTGCTCGACTTTGACGGATAAGCTTGAGTCCTGTAGAAGATTATGGACTATGGGACGATCCTCGCAAGCGTGCACGGATGGAAACAACCGATCTGCGGTTGTAGCGGCTATTGACGTCACCCCTCATTGGCGTGTGGTTGGTGGAGGAGGGGAAAGGAGGGTGAAAGAGCGCATGCGCCAGGAATCCATTAGAGAGGGAGAAAGCACATCAAATCATCCAACTTCTTCTCCCTCTACGAGTGACCACATTCCATCTCCTTACGTGATGCAGAAGACGACCATTTGCATAGAATGGTTGAGGATCTCCTTTCACGAGAGGAGGAGCATGAACCAGAGTGTGCGTGCGAAGAAGATTCCGAAAGAACGAGGAGTGAGCTACTCGATTTGACACACACTGCACTATATGAGAGATGCTCTTACTCCATTTTAAGGGCATCTCTCAAAGTTCTTAACCTTCAGGCGATGTTTGGATGGAGCAATGCTAGTGTCGACGCACTTTTGAGGTATGTATACAGATTGTGAAGGATGCTTGTGGAGGGCATAAATTAGCTTTTAATGTACTTTCTTTTAGTGATAGGTTGCTAGGAAAGATGCTGCGAGCTGGCAATCACATGCCAGAGAATAGACAAAAAGCACGCAAGTGGTGACAGGATAAGGGATGGATTATGATCGCGTTCATGCTTGTGTGAATGATTGTGTGCTCTTTGATAATGAGCATGCCGATTGTGATACATGTCCATCTTGCGGGGAGCCTAGGTTCAAAGAAGGAATGCAGAGCAATAGAATTACACGTAAAGTTTTAAGGCATTTTCCACTCATCCCTCGCATCCAACACATGTTTAGATCGAAGGGTACAAGCGGGCTTTTGAGTTGGAATGCAAAAATTTGCTCCACAGATGGTATTATGAGAGTGCGAGCTAACTCACCAGCGTGAAAGCACATAGAGGACACATGGCCAGAGTTCAGAGATGAGCCTCGTCACTTGAGGATTGGGTTAGCTAGTGATGGAGTGAATCCATGTGGGCACCGCTCTACTTCGTGGAGCACTTGGCCGGTGGTGGTTGTGAACTACAATATTCGTCCTTGGGAGGCAACAAAAAAGGGAAACATTTTACTATCACTTCTCATTCCAGGAAAGCACAAGGTAAAACCATGGATGTATATCTGCAACCTCTTATTGAAGAGCTTCAAGAACTATGGAGAGGCATAGATGTCATTGACATTTCACGGCCACCACGAGACTGCAAAGCCATCATCAAGTGCATCCTCATGTGGACCATGCATGATTACCGAGGATTTGGAGACGTATCTCATAAGTCTGCACATGTTAATTGTACTCTTTGCTTTGGTTTATCATCTCATGTGTAACGTTTGTTTACCTCTTGACAGGATTGGCAACATCTGGACATAGTGTGTGTCCCACTTGTGGCCCTTCCCTTCTCACAGAGAGACCTCCTCTTCTTGGGAAGGTGATCTATCCCAACAACCATCTCTTCCTGCCTCCTTCACATCATAGATATGCTCCCCCTATCAATGGAGTGCAGCTGTTCCATTGGAACATGGCTGATTGGGCGAAGCATTGGGAGGAGCATCATGGTACCTCACCCCCTCCCAATGGGTTGCCAAGGGGTATGTCGAGGTACTCAATCTTCTTGTCGCTCCCCTTTTGGGCTTCGTTGAAAATTCAGCACTTGTTGGACCCTATGCATGTGTTCAAAAATGTTGGGCAAGCTATATGGGATCACATAATTGGCAAGAAGGATTCATTGGGTGCTAGGGAAGATTTAAGAGCCATGAGACGTCTCCCCCCTTCAGCCACTCCCCGCATGGGGGAGCAGGGAAAGATGATTATCCCAAAAGTACCGTGGATACTGTCAAAGAAAGACTAAGAGTGGACAAAGAAAGTTATGGCATCCATCCGAACTCCAACGGGATATATGCGGTCACTCAAAGGTGCTTTCACAAAAACCAAAAAGGGTGACTCCACTCAATTTTATGGATTGAAATCCCATGATTGGCATAAAATCCTTCAGGTCAGAGTAGAACAGTTTGTGGTGTCTATGTGCCCTTATATATAAGTTGACATTCACTAAGATGTTTTATTGTTTGTAGTTTGTACTTTAGTGGTTATGGAGACACTAAGGTGAAGGTTGCAATATTCAAAGTGGGTGAGATTGTGAGGAAATGGGTTTTTTTTCAAGTACTATATCATGTTGTGCCATGTACAATGGAATTTTTTTTCATCTACTATATTATTTGTGCCTTGTAGATTTGTGAGCTCCAAGGAGATAGAAGTGGAAGCCATACCAGTAGCCCATCAGCTAGCAATAGAGGCAGTGTGTGCTATTGAGGATGCATTCCCACGTACAATCCTTGTTAGACAAGTACACCTATTGCTTCACCTTGTTGAGGAGATTGCCATTTGTGGGGTGGTTCACTCTAGATGGATGTTCTTCTTGGAGAGATTCTTGAAGAATTTAAAGGATTTTGTTAGATTGAGGTCACAACCGGAGGTATTCAAAATCAATACAATATAGATAGCATTTATACGTTATGGAGTTACTAATAAAAATATGTGGTTTTAATGTTTTCAGGCGAGCATGGCAGGAAGGTTGGGTGGTGCAAGAGGCATTTGTGTATGTCTCATAGTATCTCATCACAGTGGATCCATCATTGCCTCGTCTGTGGAGTGAGGAAGAGGATCCTAGGAAGCACTCAACCATTCCCAATGGAAAAGGCTCACTCCTGGTCATGGATAGAGAGTTTCATGCCATAGTCAACAAGTACTGTTTACTCAATGCCACTATCATGACCAAATGGGTCAATATGTACTTGGAAGCCCGCGCAGCTAGAGAAAGGGATAGAGATGCATGGAAGAGGTCCCATGGAGGTAGACGCGCATCTCATTTTACTAAAGAGCTTGCAAAATATCTTGATTTGATTCAAGTAGAGTGGATCCATAATGCCATGAACAATGCCAAAGCACAAGGAGAACAAATAAGCCCTAAAGAATGGGAGTATGCGCAAGGATGCTTGCGCAAGGTGAGTGTGTATATGTTATGTATGCATGTGTGAAAATCACTTAATGAAATGCGATGTAACCTCTTATGCAATGTGATTGTAGGGTCTCACTTTCAACTCCATTTGGTCCGAAGGTCGACATTTCCGCACCCGCAAAGATAGATGAGCGTCGGACCACTAATGATTGTGGCGTGATGGAAAACTTTGACACAACAATAGATGAGGTCAGATATTGTGGTACTATAGAGAGAATAATCAAAGTGAATTTCAGATCTTTTCACAAATTCCTCTTTGAGTGCCGATGGTTTGCGGGTGAGGTCAAAAGACATGAAAATGGGCTCGTTATGGTGGATTCCACCCAATTCTATCGGGGAAAAACTGACAACTTGGTGTATCCTAGTAGTTGCGAGCAGGTAATTTAGGCTATGTGAAATTAACTTAAATTAAAAATTTAATATATGTATATCAGCTTATTCTTTGTGTGTGACGTACACGTCCTTTATGTGCCATGTATATATCAAAGAAGACTTTGCTATGTCATTCCAGTCATGCCGCGGGGTAGATCTATCTTTGCAGAGACGGACATTGAGCTAGTAATTGATCCCATCATACCATCACCACAAGATGCAGAGGAAGATGTAGTTGAAGTTGAAGAAGGTTAACCAAGCCTTGCAACTAGTCATCTTGAGGAGGAGGAAGAGGGAGAAAGCGATGATGATTCTACAGGAGGTGATGGAGAGGAGGAAGAATCTCTAAACTTGTTTATTGATTTGAATACTATGGGTCTAAATATGGATCCTAGTGCTTGTAGAGATCTTATACAAGATGATAATTAATAAAACTCTCCATTCTTTTTTTTGGTGTAGTATATGATTAATTCGCAAATGTTTTGCTATGTGCTTATGAATAGTATTTGTAATGGTTTTGCTGTGAGTATTATGATTTATGTATAGAATTTTTAGAGTGAAAGAGAGATTAAGTGAAGTGAGCATTCTGGAGAGTGTAGGAGTTGTAGTGTGTAAATACATTTTGAGTTTTATTGGATTTAAATGGTAACCCGCGGGAGAGGGAGGGGGAAGGGGGTCTATGGCCTTAGCAGTAATGGGCGCCGCAATAATCGCAGAAATACGTGCAGTAATACAGGCGGTAAAATGCTGAATGAACAACAAAAGGGTTTCTCTCTCCTCATTTTGAATTCCTCTCTCTTGTTTTGCAGTAATGGTCCGCGGTAGACACCACAATCTCTCATAGTGAGAGAGGGAATAAGAATCGGGTCCGATAAGTGGTGGTTCATGAGTAGTTGAAAGGGGAATGATTTCCAGGTGTATTGCGCATGCATGGGTTGAGAAAATAAGGGTGCCACTTATGGGCAATGCATAAGAAATTCCAAATGAATCTCTAGTGGCTTGCACAAGACAATAAACACCATTTTTTGGTTTTTTATGCTTTGTAAAAGCCTTATAAAAGGGGATTCACTCACAGTTTGAAGGGCTTTTTGGTCATTTTCAATTGAAAGAGCCATTTTGCTCCGCTATTGAGCGTTGAGCCAAGGATTGCCACCTTGTGGCTATAGAGTTTGTGTGGAGCGAGAGGGCTGTTGATGTTTTGTGCTCACCGAGGGTGTGCCAAGTTGGAGCCTTGTGTAACTGGTCTTGTTCTGCAAAGTGAATTCTTTATTGATGTACTTGGTGTAGGTTCTCCGTTTTCCCTTCTCTTATTTGTTGTGTGCAAGTGGTTCTAGGTGTGTGTCGACGGCTATGCCCCTGCCCCCCTCCCCCTCCCGATGGTTTCTTGTGAACAAAGGGATTGAGAGAGGTTGTGTGTGAGTGGAAGTCCATGAATCGAACTATACAAGATGGTTAGTCTCTATTCGTGATGTTGCATCGAGTGTGTGCATACGGCGACGTTGCAAACGGTGTTTTGCATGTAAGGTTGGTGTGTGCATACCGTGATGTGCAAACGGTGTTTTGCATGTAAGGTTGTCGAGTTTTGAAGGTGAACTTTAGTGGTTAGGGATGTTGTGTATATCTTGGGCTTTAGAGAGGGTGTTGGTTGTGTGTCGGAGTGTTTTCCTTTCCCCCTTCAACGTACGCAAGTATGAAATTATGTCTATAACTTGCAAGTGTCTTGAAAACTAGGTCTTGAAGGGTATTCCATTATTGTTTTGTAACACTAAGTACTAACACATTTTACAAACATAAAAAAGGTCATCTCTACAAAAAAATTATAATAATTTTATGATTTTGTTTGGCAAAACAACTTGCAATTTTACTAAAATTTTTGACTTAGCACTTACCATAATTCTTTCCATAGGGCTTGTATTTTGAGATGTAAAAAAATCCAATGGTTTCTTTCTCTCATAACCAATCTATGGTAGAAATAAGGTGTAAAAAACTTCTTTCTACCTTGACAAATAAATTACCAAAACTTTGGCAGAAAGATACTACACTAAAGTGTCCAACTACAGGACTACTGCTACTTGTGCCACTTTCTCATTTTCTCTCTCACAAAGAATTCTCTTAAATCCCTCTCAATAGCCTTATGTAGGATGTAGTGAACTTTCACATTGTTATTGCACATGGTTATTCCTCTAAATACATTATGTTTATCTTTAGTAAAAAGGAAGGGGAGGGGGGGCAAACAATTATTTGTTACCTCCTCCTCCTGAACTAAGTAGATCCAAAAAGATTGTCGTTTAATATTGCTAATGTTATCCTCTTCTCTTTCGTATGAGTGTTATCAAGAAGTATGCAATGCGGCTAGAAAAGCATTGAATCTTTGACTATGAGAATTTGAAGCAAAGTTAAGTGGATTGTAGAACCTTTGAAGCAAAGGACTTAGTTGAAAAGAATAGAAATCCAATCATGAAAGCCTCACTATAATAGATAACCAATTGATCAACTCATAACTCTTGTATGTATGATAATGTGGTGTATCCTCGCTCTCAATTGCAGAAATATGGTGCTCTTTTGCCCTGTTTTGAAAACCCTAAATTTACACTTCAACTATTTATCATCACCATTTCATGGAAACTTCAAAACTCCATTAGGCAAGCCCAAATGCTTATTTAATGAGAGAGAATCCCAATTAGTGTCCTTAGACCTTCGAACACAGGGTGGAAACAACACGGGAGTACTGCACTAGCACCTTCCATAGAAAGTGATGTATCCCCTTCGTTAGATGTCCAAAGAATCCCATTCTTGGCTCTAGAAACTCCTCCCTAGCTTGAGCAATGATGGAACCTTCATTGATGTGGCATTTTGAGGTATTTTATGCTATTGTTGAGCTACCATTTTATAGATATGTTTAGCCCATTTTAGCCTAAAAATGTCATGTTTTATTTGTAAAAATCTCAAATGAGCTAAGAAAGCTCCTACATTTGTGGAAAGATTCCTTTGAAGTCCAGCTACATAATGAACCTCATTTTCTTCCTTGCACTTTGAATGCATCTTTTATATATGTCCACGCATGAAACCTGTTATTTTTGGTTAAGATCGCCCGCATTGAACTTTGTAGGCAAAATAAGTGTGTTGTCTCTATGCACTAGAAATATGTACATTTCTAAGATAGATTAGGCATCTTTTGAATATAAGAAGATTTTCAATAGTGCTACATCCAAGGACTCTCCTCCCTACTAAGGTATGTACACAATTGTAACTGTGGCAACCATTTTCACACATAAGACATTATGTACACTGTAGCATTTGGACCCACATAATCAAGTGCATAAAAATTGAGGTGAACATTTAGAGTTCATATTATAAACATTCCATGTCACAACACCCACTCCTTCTAAACATTTGCATTTTTCGGTGTGTGCCACACCTATCTCTTTGCAGGTTTAGTCTTCATTTAAGTCAGCATACATGTCAATCTCGTTTATTTTCATCTTCAATAAATTATAGCACACCGTCCTCTATTTCTTCATTTTCATCCATATCAATTCCATCATAAACTTTGTTTTGACTTTCTTGTGAGAGTCAAAGAGATCTCGTCACCTCTTCTTTTAAACAACTTGATTTTTTTTCTTGTAATAGGAATCTTCCTTTTTGTTCCATCCAAGTCATACAATGTGAAAACTGAATTCCATTCACATGCTTAAGAACATAAGGAACAAATCATCCCTTTGAAAGGTATCTTATAGTTAAATTTTGGTTGTCAATACTATTTTCATACACCAACACCCAATCACCTTCCTAGATAGCTTTAGGTTTGAGCCTATGAAAGAACATAAGGAACAAACCATCCCTTTGAAAGCTTTCTTATAGTTAAATGTTGGTTGTCAAGACTACTATCATACACCAACACCCTATCACCTTCCTAAATAGCTTTAAGTCTAAGCCTATGTCTCCTACCAAACCTGTCTTTATCTTTAACCTTGCACCTTTTAATCATGCTATTGTAATCTAAATATCTTGAGGCCTTCTTTCTAAATGTTGTATGTGAAAAGAAAGAAGGTATTCCTTGCTCATTCCATCCTCCCAAGGTAAAGCATTTCATGTGGGAATTACATCCTCATTTGGAATTACAAGTTCTTGGCCATACATGAATTCAAAAGGCAGATAACTAGATACTAAGGTATGAGTTTTATGATCAATCCATAAAGCATAAGGAAATAATTTAGGCCACTCCCCTAGTTTACCTTTTTCTAGCCTTAACCAAAGCCTTAATGATTGGAGGATTCCCATACTCTGGTTTACCATTTCCTTTAGGATTGTAAGCCATATTGAGAGAAAGTTTAATGCCTAGCCAAGAGAAAAAATCCGTAGCTTTGTTAGCATCAAATGATCTACTATTATTTTTTTAGCACAGCCACAACAGCTAATCACATCTTCCAAGAGGAACTTACACATGCATTTTGTGATTTTTGTTCTTAGAAAATGAACTTCAACCTTGTTAGTTAAGCCTTATCATGCAAGCACTATGTATCTCATCTGACATACTTGCAATGGCATTGTAACCAGACCTACTACCCACTTATAGTGCATGGCCAATGGGTAAGTAGGGTGAAATCCATCAAGATGACACACATTTGAATACATTTGATAGGTTTCACAAGACTCCACAAAATGAGATACATGGTGGCCCCCCACATCAGCTAGAGCCCCCTCAATACCCTGCTCCCCAACATCAATCACAACCACCAGAGCAGCAGGCTTAGGTGCATCCCGTCCCTACACCCTCTCTAGTGCACATACACACTTTGGCGCAATAGTTGTTTTGTGGTGCAAAGCACCTTGATAGTATTTTGACATTTTGAGAGTCTAGGTCAGTAGTAGAGGCCATGGAGGCTACTGTGGTTACATCTGCGATAATGAGCAACCCATGTGCCTTGTACGAGTGGGCGGTCATGCAACATATTGGGGGTACAAGCCTGACTTGCATGAGGCATAGTCCCTTCCTTCAATACACTCTCTCACTTTACAATAATTTTGTCCTAGGCCACGACCTGGGGTGCCTACCTACTTTTCCTACTACCAATTGTGTGTAGATTTTGTTCTTGGGTTCAATGTGGACTACTATGATAGACGACCAGGAAGGGTCACGGTTTGATAGGCTGGTGGGCCAGCAACAAAGGCTCTCATGTTTGATAGAGTTCATAGGTCATCCAGCTTGCTGACACCGGGTAGAGCCAATGGTTCCTTGGAGCTTAGTCCATGGGATTGGCACATAGCTTGGATGGGAGGTCCGATCCATGGGTGACACACTCACCCACCTCGTTGAGGTTTGCATAGTCAAAAGGGCCTTCTCAAGTATCTTAAAGAATCTATACTTACAAATATTTAGCTGGTTAAGTGGCTAGTAATTCTTTTTTTTTATGTTTTAGTTTTCTAGGCATTGTTACATATTGCACCACTTGCTAGCCCACACGGAGAGGAGCATACTATAGCTGCTACGTGTGACATGGTATATATGACCTTCCCATAGTTTTCTTCACTTTATTTTGAATTTGCATTCATTATGCTTACTACTATTGTATTTTTGGTTTCCAAAATGAGGATACTTTCTCTACACCAATGGTGGAGACACCTCCATCGACTAGACCCACGACATTTTTAGTGCCCACTTCTGCTAGCATAGCTCCACAAGTACACTCATGCTCACCTATAGTTTTGATAATTACCATATATAGTTTTTGAAAGTTGGCTGGCATAGACAAGGCATGGACTACTTGGTTTATTGTTGCTTCTACTTTGAACACATTCATCTAGGTTTCTCTTTATCATTATAGCCTTAATCCTTCAGTGAGGGTCTCTTATAAGTTGGCCGTTATTTGGTTTTTTGAAATATTTCTCAAAATACAAACGCAATCTTGTCCAATTTTTCAAAAAACTAAAATCTATACGACTGCTAATAAAGTTGCTTGACCTTTGCTTAGTGGTGAGTTTCTTTGTAATTTTTGACACGAATAACAAGGGAAAGGAGTTATTGACACCTATCCCTCCCATGTAATGCCAATATTGAAATGGTTTCATGTATATGATTATGTTTTCAAACAATATTTACTAGACCTCTACTTGGTTGTGATTTTCTTCTTGCAATTTTTGACCATTGATAACAAGGGGAATGGGTCATTGACACCTGTCTTCCCAAGTAATGATCATTATATAATAGGCTTGTGTTTCTTCAACGGTGGCAGGTAAGAGGTTCCTTCCTTCCTTGGGATTATGATGACAACTGCAATAATAATATAAGATCACCCATCATTCGACTATTTTTATGATTGATAGATAGCCCTTGTATATGCTTCATTTATAAGTTTTTATTTTCACAAGTAATACATTATATATCAATGTTAAGTTGAAATGTCAAATGTAGTCTTATCTCTATAATTGTTAAAGATTACTCTATCTCATGTAGACAAAGTCTTTGATTATTACGTAGGCACTGTCTTGTCTCCAGTTCCATTATATGGTTCAATAGTTTGTGAAATCAAACTATTGTTAGATAATTAATCTTAAACACACACATACTTATTTCTAGCTAGCCTTTGGTTGGGTTAGTACCATACAATGGGTCTAGACTAGCTATATATTTTGACTTGAACCACTTAATCCAAGAGGGGGGGTTGGGGCCACAACTCCTAATTTGGTCAAGCACATATAACATATAGTTCTTTTACCTTAGACTAGATATTTCCGATAGACTATCTACCACTCGTACAAAATATATCTTGCTAGTCTAGAATATGGTCAGCAATTTGTATATCATATTGGATCCTTCTCAAATGTATTTAATATACAAATTTGTAAAACTACACGGATCTAGAAGCAATTTTTGTCATTGATTACCTCTAAAGATATGAACCTAATATGTAGTGTTGTTTTAGGGTATTGGACGATTCCATATAGAAACACCAAAAACTATGGTGAACAATAGTAAGAGATTCTTTCTTACTCGGTACTTGACAATGTATACTTGGGCTCTTCTATGGATGTGATGCTTATATATAATCTATAGTCGCACCACATGTCCAAAATGGCAACCTTTCTACATACGATAAATACCTCTTTGAGCACTTTATACTATTTACTGGATATTTTTTTCAGTCATTGTTCACACTTGGTTGGTTGTAGGGTTCCACATGGTGGGAGTTACCTCCCACAATGTAGGCCTTCTCCTAGGGTTGGGGGAGGGACACACACACACACACTCTACCGCATGACAAACAACGGGCCCAATTATCAACCAATTTAATGGCTCTCTAAATATAGGGTACCTTGAAATCTACTTGAAATTCTACTGGTAGACACTTATACAAATAGCAGGTGGTTGGATCCCAACGTTAGTCAGCTATAATTCTCTACCCCACCATTGTGCATCCAGGAAATTCAGACTACCCATTTATGCTTTGAAGCTGGAGTTCATATTTAGCTATCACTCTATACACCACCCATCCTCATACACAAAGATCTTTATGACCTATAATCTGAACCTTGAAGTTGGTTTCATATAGTTGTAAGGCTTTTATGGAAATATAACCTTGTGCAATCACGTTAGTATCAGCTAACATAGCCTAACACATCACAATTATATCCTAATTTGGTGGAACTTTGACCTCTTGGATCCCTAGCATTAATTGACAAACACGCACCAAAAACAAAGGCACAATGTCCCTTGATGGGGATCCATATAAACTAGACTAAATAACACCTTTTCTATTGAAAAGAGTTATTCATAGACATCAGTTCCCTGTGCTACCCAATCTAATCTTTAGGTTTACAAATCCCCATTTTAAGCTTGGAATGGAAATTCATGCTTGATGCCTATTTTTGTTTCCAACTACGGTTGACCATGAATTATATCCACATATATATTTTTTTGAAGGGTCAATACATCTTAAGGCTACACATAGTTTACAAAGAGAGGTATATTAGATGTATACATGCAAGATCTTTTCCACCTTAACGTATACCTAGTCTACACCTATTCTACAAAGAGAGACATATTAGATGTATACATGCAAGGTCTATCACACACACACACACACACACACACACACACATACAAACGTACATACACCCACACCCACACCCACACCCACACATAGATATGTATGTACAAGCATACTTAGTGCTCACCATTATGGAAAGTTTTGGCTCTCAAAGGGGCCCTATAAGGATGTTTCACTTTGTCTCTCTTGTCCAAAGTGGGAAGCCCGGTGAAGTCCATGAACGCTTTGTCAAAACCCTATCTACCAGCCTATCATTGCAAGGATCTTAGAAAGTAGGTTCTAAATATCCAAACTTTGATAAATTTGGAGTTGATTTGTAGAATTTTTGGCCTCCTCACTGAAGGTAAAATGTAGGGAGAGATTCCATTTATAAGACAGAGTTGTCACATCAAAAAATAGAATCTTCTAGAATATGAGGAATTTGATGCCATGCTATATATCAATGGATGGATCTCAATGAGTACATTCAAAATCCAAAATGTTCGATAAGTTTTGATTTCATTTGTAAAAAATTTACCGTACGCCCCTTTGAGAGTCCAAATTTTCCCTAATGATACATGCATATACACATATGAGCACTTGTATAAATATGTACATACACACTCACTCACTTAGATACGTATCTACATGCAAATGCATACACATATACTATTAGACCTAAGTAGGGGGTAGTAGTGCCAATATTGGTGTGGCACCTCTTTAGATATCATCACAATTTCAATTAGAAATAGGATTGAGCGGTGATGGTTTGGGGTATAATTGAAAAAGTATATCTCTTCTTCTAAGGGGGCTAAAATGAATGACTAAATTCTAGTTACAAGCTAGGGTTTTGTAAGGTGCTAAGGAAGAGCAACAGAGTGGTAACCTCATATTTCCTTTCATACTTTAGGTACTCTGACTTACAATGAAAACTCGAAGTTGGCCTATTTCTAGGTGAATAACAAAGGAAATATCCAAGCTGACACATTCGTACGATGAGGACATCTGTTGCGTCAAATTAAGGAAGGTGAATTAGATAGAAGAGAAGTGGTTAGAGATACCCCTCCTAGTCCTCAAGCACAACACACCAACAGAAATTAAATTTCAAGAAATGCTAGAGTATTTAGAACTTATCTACCATAATATAGCTTTAATGGGCTAGTAGCACTCACAAGAATTCTGTGATTGAATTATTCCTTTTCACCTCAAGGAAGGAATAATTGACATGTTTATTGTCAGTGAGTATCCCTTGAAGAACTACCACCATAATTCATTTGCATTAAGTCCAAGACCCCTCAAAAAGAGAAATCAATCTATTTACAACTAGCTAGATGAAGATTTTTCTCATACCATTTCCTTTCAAAGTAGAGACATGTGTAGGAAGACTCATGTTGACATCCATCCCATAGTGATTTTAGGTGGTAGATCTTGAAAATAGCATGTCAATCTTATACCATATCTATCTGCTCAAATGGATTTTTGTGGAATTATTTGGCAACTGATTCTTACCCCTTGTTTGCAACCTTCACGCACTAGATCTCCATTAAAGTTTTTTTCCTTACTTATACAAAGAATTTATTCCTTTACCAGCTAGATGTTGGTGTCTTTGGAGGTGGCAAAACTGCTTTGTAACCACCTTATGCTACATATTATGGGCAAAAGATTAAATAGACCAGTGATGATGACTCTAACCTTAGTGATTATGTTTCCCCTTAAAACAAGGAGTGTATGAAAATATGGTTGTGTTAATAGATTGTGAAAGTCAACATATATGGACTCAATATATTCCTCACAATTTTACACTTTGTAATCCTAGCTACTATCAAATCATGAATTCTGTGGACATTTGTATTCAATGTCCCACTACCAGCTTCAATGTGTATCATCCACTAGATCAACACTTGAGCTCCAATTCCTTGGAGAGTCCACCTCAAAATATGTATGTGTAGCATGTGAGTTCACCCGGAGGGGTTTTTAATATATCAAATAGTCACAAAGCTATATTAACAAAACGGATTTAAAATAGAAAAATAAAAAATTTTTACAAGTTCTTGATGAGATCGAGGTCTTTTAATTCATGGTGAAGTGTGTGTAGAGGCGTTTTATAAATAACTCTTGAATGAACGTGCTATAGGTATTTTTGAAAGGTGGACCCCTTGGCTCAAATCTTTTATGTAGATTTTAAACACAATGCACTTATCATTAGGTTTCCCTTGCCTTGAAAATTTATCATATGAAATAAGGGGAGTAGACTGATTGTTATTAAGAGTTCAATAAGTCTCCAAAACTTGTAAAGGGAAAAAAATTTATTACTTTACTCTAAAACATTGAGAGGTGGAATGGGAGCTCAAAAACTGGAAGCTATGGAAATTAGACGGTATAGCATGGATTGAAAAAGTAACCAAAGGTTGATAATAAAGAAATGAAAAGTCTCATGACTTTGGGAGGTCAAACTACTTTGTACAACAGTAGGATTTTGCAAAATTCTATCCAGACCTGAAACGACTAAAATATTTTTCTTAAAGTTCTAAATTAGAAGCTCCCAAAATAAGCTCTCTTTGGAAGCTTTCGTGGCGGATACCTCTACATAGCTCTCATCACCGCTCTCTTGCAGCAAAGCAAGAAGCCCTTCAATAGACCCTAATTGATTCTAAAGCACGGTGAGAAGCTCTAAACTCCATAGCCATCATCATCTCTCTCTACGTCGTTTTTCTAAGTAGTCACCCTCTCGGTGATTTTTTTGTCGTATAGGGGTACATGTATGGATTAACCGAGTACGTATGAAGTTTACCCATGATTATTTCGTCATGTTTAACATGTTGATGAATTCACATGATGCATTTATGATCATGTGCCTGCATAGAAAGCGCTTTTCGTTTCATGTCATAGAGGCGGTAAGAACACTGTTTTGTTCATAACTCACAAACCATTATCAATCAGTTGGAACCCTTTATAGCATAGATAAAACACATCATTTAGAAAAAAATTCTCTTTGGTATCATATGAAAACACGCATGAGCTAAGAGATATGGTCAAAAAACAGCTTGCTACCCACTGTACAACCAGTATTTTTTAACTACAGGCTCCTTGGAGAACCACTATATAGATTCACCGGATGGGAAAACCCACTTAACTAGTTGAAAAGCTTGATGAAACTTGATGATAAATGTGTTTAGATCTATGTTATCACCCTGGGAATACAAGTTATTAATCGTTTCATAACCTAAAATGTTATTATCACCTCGAGAATGCGAGTTATTAATCGTTTCATAACCGGGTTTACCTATACGTATAGGGGTGCTACCAACAAGGTGTACCATATGACTTCGTGAGTTTACGAAGATGTTGATGTATGATTTATGGTCTTTTAGTGAGTTTATTTAAGTTATTAGATGCCCATAAACTTATGTGAAGGTATATGGTTAGACATCCCAAACCGCATAGGCAGATATGATTAAAGTGACTTGCTTTTGGGGTTATCGTTTGTTGTGTGAGTACCATATGGGTGAAGTGATGTGATAGGGTGACAATATATATTATGAAGAAGAGTTTGATGCATTAATTTGAGGTCAAATACTTTCATTTTCATGTTATGCACGTTCCCAAAAATGCCAAAAAGTTGTTTTTTCATATATATGAAGTTATGGTTTATGGTTGACCTAAAGGTCGGAGCTGTTTTGCATTATGTTTATGATGACAGAACGTTATCATATGATATTGAAGCGGTCCGGGGCCGGCAACAAGAGAGGCAAACTCTAAACACCCCTCAAGGCTCCCGTGGTGCTCAATTGGGACTGGGGCAACCACAAGCACAACAAAACAACAGACCCACAGCCAAACCCAAACAAGATAGGGGCACCACCTAGTTATGGTATGCGAACTAGGATGCAAGAGAGATTTTTTTACAACCAAGAAGATGCACCACAAAACACGCACAAGCAACCTCACACCAAGATACACACAAAATGGACCAGAGAGAGCTAGAGAAAAGGGAAGAGAGAGAGGAATGGATCTTGTGTAATACCTTATTGGTGACTTGCAAATGAAGATGGTTCGTTATGATGCTATCATAGATTTTGTACAAAACTAACTCAATGCTTAGTGAATGCTAAACATTGCCAACACACTCACATTGTCTTAGGGTGTGGGAGACCTCTCACCACAATACCCTCTTACAATGGACACAAAATTGGCAATGAAAAACACACTAAAACACTTTCTCAAACAAGATTAAACCATAGAAACTCAAAATACACAAGTCACCTTGAATTCACTAAACCGTACCGCACAAGTGCAAGGACGAAGATTTGAACGTTGAATCACGCCTTTGATGCACCAAACCTCAATTTATTGATGATGGAGGAACATATATAATAGTGGTTTTGAGATTTTGAACTCACGCTCTCTCACTTGCAATGTGTAGCTTGAAAGCTTCTCTCACACCAAGAGTGAAGCTCACAAAGTGGTTGCTATGTCTAAGTCTCTCCTCACGCATAGAGTGTTGGGGTGTTGTGTGAGATATTGCAGGTTGTTTTACAAGAAGGAGAGGGGCCTATTTATATGTTGGAGACCCCTCATTAAGATTATTGGAAATCCTAATTTACAAGATAACAAATCAGGATTATGGTTTTTTTTTAATATCAAAACATTACGGGCCTTCTTTGTCTGCTTGAGTCATGGATGTGGGCTAAAAAGAGAGCATTATTGATGGTAGATAAGATGAAAGTAGAGTTTTAAGAAAGGGGAGAGGGAGAGAGAGAGAGAGAGAGAGAGAGAGAGAGAGAGAGAGAGAGAGAGAGAGAGAGAGAGAGAGAGAGAGAGAGTTACTATGCACATATCTTGAGGTGAGGTGTCTTTTATGGTTAGGTCTATGGCTATTTTGTGTTAATATGTTAGTGGTTAGTGTTAGTAATCACTAGAAAGTTAATGATATATTTACAATGGGTAGAATGGGGTGAATGTTTGAATGAAGTGAGGAAATCCTTGTGATGGTGAAGCTTGAAGAAGTTTTTGACTTACTTGTGTAGGTTCTCAAAATGACTATCGATCTTATTCTTTGCTTCTCTTCTTTACGCCACCGCTGCCAAGGTTGATTATCATGATGAAAACGGTAATTGGTTGATGAGGTCTCTTAATTTGCAGAGGTTAAGCATGGCCCCCCATGACTTCGATGGAAGACTCCTCTTCAGTATTGCTGCTGCTACTTTCTTCTTCTGAAGTATTATCGGTCCAATCTTCTTCTGTCTCACTTTGAGATGATTCTTCATGGAGATCCTCTTGGAGTTGCTCCTTCATGTCAAAGAAAACCTTCTTATGATTGTCATTCCTGCAAATTAATTTTCCACTCTCCCAGTCTTGCAAAGCTCGCATTTTTGTTAGCCATGGTCTTCCTAGGATAAATGGATAACCACTTCCCTTGGTCGGAATAACATAAAAATCCACTGCCTTCTTAATTACAAAGGCCTCTACAAAGACATTTTTACAAATGCCTACACACCTAGCCTTGCTATTGTTTGCCATTTTCACTTTTATTTCAGGTGTCTCATGCATGTGCATGCGTAGTCTTTGCATGAGTCCCTCTATCATGATGCAAATTTGTGAACCCGCATCCACTAGACCTTTCCTAACCAATCTTCCTTTGATGTAACAATCTAACACAGGTGTAATATCCTCATTCATTTTAGCTTGTGAAATTTTTACAACAGGCACACTCTCTTTTATCTTTCTCCTAGTGCTAACTTCACTTGTTAAATCCCTCCTAGCTTGTGGATATAATGCAAGAAATTGAGGCCATGAGATATCAAGACCCTTACCTCTCATGTCTTCCAACAAGTTGTACGGAACCATTCCATGTCCAAGAGGGAATTCTTGGAGGTTGATACGACGTCGAGTCCTCTTGGTTTCTTTGGTCTCCTTTGCCTTCTTTTCTCGTCCATGATCACTTTGTGACGTGACTCATTCTTTCTCCTTACCTTTTCCACGGCCACGCTTGATGCCATTAGCTTCCATGTCCACCTCATTGGAGTTTGTCACCTCTACCACATGTACATTTGGGTCTGGCAAAGGTGGAACTCCTTCCACTCCTCGTGGAGGTGGTCTTGGTCCATTTGGCCTTTGTAGAAGCCGTGGTTGTTGACTAGTTCCTTCACCTGCATTCATCACTGGGTAATTCAAGTTAGGTCTCCCTGGCTCCCCACGGGGACAAGGACAATTATACATCCCATGTCCAGACTCTCCGCAATTCCAACATTGCAAGACTCTCCTAGGTCATGGTGGCTCTTGCTCTTCTTACTTCTTTGCTTGTCCCTTAGGACCTACAGCTTGTGCAAGGTGAATTAACAAGTTACTTAAGGATTCATTTAACTTTTCAATTACCTCTGCTGTTACCTCCGGAATCTCTCTAGATGTTGATGCTTGCAATTTTCCCTTAGGTCTAGGACCCTCTATTGGAACCTCTCCTCTCAGTCACTTGAGTTTCCTATACTTCTCAACAGCCCTAGTTTCAGCAGTGTCAAAGGTAGCAGGTGCACCCGCCTCAACTTCTATCTGGAGTGTGGGAAAGAGACCAACTATGAACCTCTCCTTCTTTAGGAACTCTGCACCATCACCAGGGTTAGAAACATTTCTCACCCATACAACCCAACTACGTAGAAACTCTTGTTTATACATGTAGTAGTCATCTAAGTCTTTTTGTTTGTGAGAAACAATGTCTTTCCATAGCTTTCGAGTGTTTTGGGGATCAAAAAAGTATCTCTTGAAATGATTCACAACTTCCGTGTAATTCCCTTTAACTTCCTCAGGCAAAGAGTCAAACCAAGTGCTAGCATCTTTCCTAAGGACCACCTCAAACATTTCTATATGTTCTTGATCAATTACTCTCTTCTTGATACGGCATGACATCTTGAAATTTTCTAAAAATAATTCTGCATCCTTTCCAGGCTCTCCAAAGAAAAGAGGATATCCGAACATTTGGCATTGGGTCTGCATTGAATCATTTTCAAGGTGACAACACGTTTTTGTTTTTCTTTCTTAAAAAGATTTACACAATAATATTTTCTAAATTGCAATCTATTCTACAACAAAATAAAAATATTCACATCAAATGACCTATGATAATCAATAAGAGGCGAGAATTTATCTTACTCTTTGGGCACCAAACATGAACACCATACGTTGTTGCAAATGGATTTTTCTACTAATTGCAATGTTTATTCTAATGTGTGGAGTGAAATGGAAGGGAAAAACCTCTATTCCTGGGCCATTATCCATGGTCTATGCATGACCTAGTGCTTTAAAACAAAACAAAAATATAGACATCCAAACTAAGGTCGTACCTAATGAGAGGCAAAATAAAAGGATTTACTGAAGCCTTTATCTCGGCCAACCTAACAGGGCCCAAAATTCTACAAATTACTCGCTGAAATTGTGATTTTGTGCTTACAATGATATGCACCTTTTTCCTTGTAATCGGAACAAATGGGCCCTGCAAATATTTGTGATTCATGCAAGCTACTTGATTATGCTAAAGGTTGAGCCTACACAAAACATACACAAGCCCTCCTCAGTGGGGGCACCAAAATTGAGGCGGTCCGGGGCGGGCAACAAGAGAGGTGACATCTAAACACCCTTCAAGGCTTCCGTGCTCCTCGATTGGGGCTGGGGCAACCACAAGCACAACAAAACAACAAACCCACAGCCAAACCCAAACAAGATAGGGGCACCACCTAGTTATGGTATGCGAACTAGGACGCAAGAGAGATTTTGTTACAACCAAGAAGATGCGCCACAAAACACACACAAGCAACCTACACCAAGACACACACAACATGAACTAGAGAGAGCTACAGAAAAGGGAAAAGAGAGAGGATTGGATCTTGCGTAATACCTTATTTGTGACTTGCAAATGAAGATGGTTCGTTACAATGCTATCATAGATTTTGTACAGAAATAACTCAATTCTTAGTGAATGCTAAA
The DNA here is from genome assembly GCF_014529385.1 of Adiantum capillus-veneris. NCBI lineage: Eukaryota > Viridiplantae > Streptophyta > Polypodiopsida > Polypodiales > Pteridaceae > Adiantum > Adiantum capillus-veneris. The sequence goes on from NC_140945.1 coordinate 67,191,237, forward strand.
CATTGCAAACACACTCACACTATCTTAGGGTGTGGGAGACCTCTCACCACAATACCCTCTTACAATGGATACAAAAATTGGCAATGAAAAGCACACTAAAACACTTTCTAAAACAAGATTAAACGATAGAAACTCAAAATACACAAGTCACCTTGAATTCACTAAATCGTACCGCACAAGTGGAAGGACGAAGATTTGAACGTCGAATCACGCCTTTGATGCACCAAACCTCAATTTATTCATGATGGAGGAACATATACAATAGTGGTTTTGAGATTTTGAACTCACGCTCTCTCACTTGCAATGTGTAGCTGGAAAGCTTCTCTCACACCAAGAGTGAAGATCACAAAGTGGTTGCTACGCCTAAGTCTCTCATCACGCATCGAGTGTTGGGGTGTTGTGTGAGATATTGCAAGTTGTTTTACAAGAACGAGAGGGTCCTATTTATAGGTTGGACACCCCTCATTAAGATTATTGGAAATCCTAATTTACGAGCTAACAAATCAAGATTATGATTTTTTCTGAATATCAAAACATTGTGGGCCTTCTTTGTCTGCTTGAGTCATGGATGTGGGCTAAAAAGAGAGCATTATTGATGATAGATAAGGTGAAAGTAGAGTTTTAAGAAAGGGGGGGAGAGAGAGAGAGAGAGAGAGAGAGAGAGAGAGAGAGAGAGAGAGAGAGAGAGTTACTCTTCACATGTCTTGAGGTGAGGTGTCTTTTATGGTTAGGTCAGCGGGTATTTTGTGTAAGTATGTTAGTGGTTAGTGTTAGTAATCACTAGAAAGTTCATGATCTATTTACAATAGTTAGAATGGGGTGGATGGTTGAATGAAGTGAGAAAATCCTTGTGATGGTGAAGCTTGAAGAAGTTTTTGACTTACTTGTGTAGGTTCTCAAAATGACTATTGATCTTCTTCTTTGTATTCTCTTCTTTAGGCCACCGCCGCCAAGGTTGATTATCACGATGAAAATGGTAATTCGGTTGATGAGGTCTCTTAATTTGCAGAGGTTAAGCATGGTTTACATGCTGAACTTTATGTATACAGAGAAGGGGTAAGATGGAATTGTACTTTGAAAGTAACAGAGAGAGGCATAGAGATGGTGTATGTACATGGAGAGCTCATATGAGAGCTATGGAAGTAAGAGGGGAGGTTAATGGTGAAGAAGGTGAGAGAAACCATGAAAGATGCAGGTTTGAGTGAGAGATTGAGAGGAATGAGTGTGTTTGTGTGTGTGTGTAGAAGTATGAAAGAGCTGAGAGAAGACTATGGGTTACTTGTGAGAAAAGTGGGCAGACTGGGGTCCACTCAAAAACTCCTAGATCATCAGTGGTTGCTCCAAAAATCACCAAAATGTTTGAGGTGATTATTCAGCTCTTGGTCCACATTTTCTCTCTCGAACACCGCTTCAAATTCGGAGTGGAGATGGATATAAAAATACCACCAAAATACCTGTTTTTCTTCACAAAAAAAGTCTTCAATGGCCCCCCTTTTGTTGAATTTGCAGATGGCTCCAAAGGTGAGCCCTCCTTGAATTAGAGCATGACCTAATTGATTCTTTGGGGTTTGAAAATGTGCATGGTTGTGGATTATGCACAAATATAATACAGGGATATGATGGGAAAAAACAGGCTAGTATATATAAACAATTTATGGAATCTAAAATAGTGTCAGCTATATATAAATATAAAATGAAAAAAAGAGATATATGAAAATATAAGGAATCAAATGAGGGGATCCTCATTTGTTTTTATTGAAGTATATTTATTTACAAGAGATAAGAAAAAATACCTCTCGGAAATGGGGATTTATTGAAAGGCCATGACCAATGGTGAACGGTATTTTTGAGGTTTTTCCTTGGAGTGTATTCACACAAAAAATAAGAGAATCTTGCATGAAATGATTTTTTATAGAATACATAGGTAAAAGTATTATGATAATGGCGAGTAAATGTACATAGCATATATAGAAAAATAACGCACACTTAGGTAGAAATATTTAAATAAATACCAAAATAATTATGAAAATTCCCTATATTAGGCCCTATGTACAATAAAATATATACTCACAAATGGGCCATAATATATTTAATTTTTTTGACTCAACTAGCCCAGTGACTAGCTAGCTGAGGGTTTTAAGAAGATATGGGAAAAACCCCCTAGCTCACACATGCCTATGTAGAGTGAAACGGTAAGAATATCCAAAATATTTAGGTGATTTTAGTAGGGTGAGGTAACTCACTATGGCAATTACGGAGAGCCCAAAAACGGCTATCAATATATGGAAAATTATGGATTGATATGGGTGCCTTATATGCATGGTTATGATTGCTTTCCACCTTTCTAGATCAAACCTAGCTCTATGTGCTATGGAGGTAAAACGCAAACGTGATGCATCAACTTTTCATGGTTGGATGTTGTCAAAAATAAATTTTTATATCATGATTAGTTGCTAGTCGGACTCTTTTTATGCATGAAAGAATCATGTCTTAAGAGTCATATGTGTATGAACTTTGATTGATTGCAAAGGATATGTCAAACTCCAAGTGTGGAAGTTAATTCAGTGTGATTATGATTTATGGTTAAGAACTGAGATTCCCACATGGATTATGGTTGTGATTTTATGATGGAAGCTGATGTGGCTCATTATTTTGTCTTTGGATATAGTTATGCTGCTAAAATTTTTGCAGCCATGTTATGCTTTAAAGTGGTTATGCAGGATTGGTCATGCCTCACCCAAGTTGGGTAGAGTGCTCACCCATGTGAAGTGATTGGTTTATGGTTTATGGTTTTGGAATTGGATCATGAAGTGATCTAGATGGTTTACGATAGGCGTGTAAGGGTAGAGATTGTTTGTGCATATGGAAAGTTCTATTGTGATTGGACTCATGTGTTATGTTTCTCATGACACTATCGCTACAAGACTAGGATCACCTATATCCCTTAGCCTTAGACTAAAGGGTTGTTGACCTAGGGCTTTTCTAGATCGGGGGTGTTGTCTAGGTCTTCTTCTTTTTGTTAGGTTCATCTACACGGTTAGTGCGTCGGGGGTTGAATGACCTACACAGCTAACGTGTCGGGGATTTTACCTTAGATTTTTCTAAACACCTGGTGTTGGACATGGAAGAGGCTGGCGCCTAAACTTGTATGGTTGGTGTTGATACCCTACCACCACCTACTGGTACTTGGGATCCTTTCATAGCTCGGGTTCATGGAGGGAGGTGAAGCGGGCTCAGCTCATGTCTGGCTCAGGTAGGTTGGAGGTGTTCTGGCTCACTCTTGGAGAAGTGAAATTCTCTCTATCCGTAGTAGAGTGAATTCCAATGAGGGGACTGGTCGATCCCTACACAAGGTCCCGTTCTCTACTAGTTATTTTGTCATAAACTTGATGCTATGGTGTACCTAGATTTTTCATTTCATTAACACATGGTTTCCTATTTCATTTAAACGGGACATTTAAAGATTCTCTTTTGTCATTTTCTCATGTCTCTGTACACTTTATTTCACCCTCCACTATATTCTCTCTCTTTCTTTCCACAACGCAGTGTACACATATATTCACCCTCCACAATGTTATATTTTTTCTTGAGTACGCTTTCATTTTCATAACATCCATTCAGGGGTAGCACTAGTCGCTAGGTGATTATGGATGTATGTAGTCCAGCTCATGGACTAAACTCCATGCTTGGTCGAGCGCTAAGAACTCCTCCCCTATGCAAATGCTTCTGCAACTCTGATGTATATTGAAAATTGTGTAAAAGTATAAATTGTATATTTTCTGTATAGACCCCCGGGGAGGGATATATCTCACTTGGTATTAAAGCCAATGCTTAAGGTTATGGCAATAGCCTAAATCGTGATACTAATCCGGTTAGTTATGCATTGTGCACGCATTCAAGCATGCTATTTGAGAAAAGATATTGTATTCATAATGCATCTATAAATAGCATTGGTTGGTGATACTTGCTTGACTTGTCCTCTTGAGTGGAAGTGTCAAGTTTGAGTTATGGTGATAGCCGTTTTTTCGGCTCTCTGTGATTGTCATAGTGAGTTACTCTACCCTACCAAATTCACCCAAACGCTATGGTTACCCTCACCCTTTCACTGTATATAGGTGCGTGTGAGTTAGGGGACTTTTCCCATATCTCCTTACTGAAATAAAAAACCCTCAATTAGCTAGGCATTGGGCTAGTTGAGCCAAAAAAAATAAAAAAATAAAAAATATAAGTATATTATGGCCCATGCGTATGTAAATATTTCTTTGTATATAGGGCCTAAATAAAATATTTTTTCATAATTATTTTGGTATTTATTTAAATATTTCTACCTAGGTGTATGTTATTTATGCTCTGTACATTGCCTCACCATTACCACAATCTTTCTTACCATTTTTCATACTCTTTATTCCATATAGAAATATTTTCGTGTAAGCTTCTCTTATATTTGGTGTAACTCCACCCCAACAAAAATCCAAAAAAACTAGTTTTATTTATGTGTATATTTTTTCACTATTGTGATTTTTCCCTTCCTACATCTATTTTGTTTTTTTTCTAAAAAATTAGAACACCAAAAATATTTATCTTTTTATGGTAGCCTCATAATGAGAGAGATTTCTTTTGACCCCTTTATATTTTTTCCACTTATATTATTTATATTTGACATGTACATATTTTTTAGACCCCTCAATATTTGATTTTCTTCATTGTACTATTCACTTATATCATGATCTCAACAATATCTTCAATTATAGACCTACCAAATAAGGTCAAGGGTAGGTGGCATGCATACATGCACTATGGAGGGCTCACTCTTGGAGGTATTCAAAAGAATCATCCAAAGAAGGACCCCACAAGGACCTTGTGCAGTGGAAAAAAACGGTCGGTTTTGCTGAGTTTTTAAAGTTCACTTGCTCTCCGAATTTAAAAAGGTGATACAAACAAAATTTGTAGCTTGTGGGCTGAACTTTTGCCTCAAATTTTTTCATATTTTTTTGAGCTACGAGCTGTGAGCTATGATTTTATTAGTGGACCCCAGTTTTCCCATGGTATGCAGCCACACTCTCTCTTCCACTTTATCATTTTTCTCTTTCACACACACTTCTCCACTCATCATCCCCACCTCTCTCACCCCTCCTCTCTGCACCTTACTCACCTTCTCCTCAACCTTGAAGAATAAGAGAAACCATGGTGAACTCATACCTCCCACACACAATTCCATTCCAAAATTGACCACCTAGTCTCATTTTTCCTCCTCCAAATTACCCATATCTATAAAAAAAACCACAAAATTCAGCCTCTTCTCTTAAAAGACAGCATCATGGTGGTTGATTACTCAGCTTCAATTACCTTGTCTCTCAAGGAAGGTCAAGAGTGGAGAAAAAATGTACCATCAAAGCTAGTGGACCGTCAACAAGCGTCAAAATTGACCCTATTCAAGACACTTGGAGCATCAACCTTGTAAGAAATCCACCTTTTCTTACCTCTTAAGAGTTTTTCTTCCTTATTTGTATCCTACATGGATACTCCCATTGTAAATATCCAATTCCATTTGTAAATTAATACTAACTCTACTAACACTAACCCACTATGAAAAGTCCTATCACCTCCATTTCTCTCCTCTCTCTTTCCCCACCAACTTCTTGATAATTCCAAGAAAAATAAATTAGATAAATTGCTGAAAATCTAACCCAACCATGGTTAGAGGAGTAACCCTAGCCTTCAAAATTGCTATAAAAGGAGGGTGTAGCTAGCACAAAAAGCGGGAGAAGAAAGAGCACCATGCTATAGCTTGAGAAGCCAAGCTCAACCTCTCTAGAAGGAGCTCTTGAGTGGAACCTCATTGTCTTATGCATGTGCATGTGTTGTAATAGGGGATTAGCAAGGGAACTCTATGCCATTGTAAGAGAGAGAGTGATCATTCAATTGAGAGTAGGAAATCTATCATTTCTCCTACTAGTGTAAGCCCAACATTTGCTGAATCAAGGAGGGTGGATTTGGACTAAGCTTGGATACTTTGTCTCCCTTCCAACGTGAAGTAATGGACAACAATGATGCGTAAGTGTCTTGGTGTTTTTTTGTTAAGTTCTTGATAGCTTGTCTCTGGTGTTGTCATCAATCTAGCCATAAATCCCACATACTGTAAGAGGGCGACAGGGTGGAGAGGACTCCCCTGGCCTTAAGACAGTGATTGGGATGGCTTTTCTTGTGATGTGTTGTGGTGAAATTTACGCAAGCTATGTTGAACAAATACTAATCTCACTTTGATTTGTCATGATAGATTTGTAAGAAGGTATTAATGCAACAAGCATCCCCTCCCCCTTTCTCTCTCTTTCTTAAATATATAGTTGTGTTTGCTTGATCATTGCCGATACGTTTCAAAGCAGCCCGAGCACTCTCTCTCTCTCTCTCTCTCTCTCTCTCTCTCTCTCTCGTGTTTTAGTGTGTGAGAGTGTTCCATTGGTGTTAGGGTTAGTGTAAATTCCTTGCTTGTTTGTGGGTTGCTCTAACGATTCTCCTCTTTTGCGTCCTAGTTCGCTCTTAAACTAGGTGGTGCCCCTTGTGTAGTTGGGATTTGGCTGTGGGTTTGTTGTTTTGGTTTGTGTTGTGTTGTGCCCCAGCCCCATTGAGCAGCACGGGAGCCTTGAAGGGTGTCTAGAGGTTGCTCTTCTTGTTGCCCGCCCCGGACCGCCTCAATGGTTGAAGTGTTCAAACAACAGCGTTGTACTTTCTTTGAATATTTGTTTTGTATTAACAAATGGCTCCCAGAGTGACGTGTGAATGCTTTAGCCAGGGGAATGAGGTTTTGGCCATAATGTTCAACAATATGGTGACATGGTTGTCCATGGATGAACAGGAACTCTTTTACTTAGAAATCGGGACCAAAGTTTTTGGCATTCAAGGAAGCACAACTTATTGAAGAGTGTTGACCGTAGTTACCTTATCCATCACCAAGAACCCTTCCGTCAATCCTTCACCTATATTGACTATAGTCCAAGGGATTGGTTTGCCAACCTCAAACTACTTCAACTCAAAATATGGTTAGGCCTAGAAGACATGTTCTACTACTTGGCAATGTGTTCCCAAATGTTAAGGATTTCCAAAGTTGCTAAGAATTTTGAATCTCTTGCAGCTGTCATAGGAAAAGAGAAGCTATAGGATAACTACAGACCACGTTATCGCATAGGAGGTCTGAGAGAATACCCTGTTATGACAGTTAAAAGAATATTTAGGGAATTAGATCCAAGAAACCCATAATACTGTAATTAATTATAAATATCAAATTTTGAAGAATAAAAGAAGCGTAGACTCAATTTTGATTCACATTTGTACTAAGTTTCTCTCTCCTTGTCTTGCTTTAGATGGATCTTCTAAATTGTCTAGATGAACTCCCGAGTGACTTCGCACAAGGTTTTTTTTTTAACTATGTGGTTGGATTCAGTCTCCATTAGGAGATTGAAGTGGTTTGAGTTTCAAAGAGGACCAGAGATTACCTCGTACCCAACACTTATGTAGCATGGGAGTTATATGTTGGAGCTCAACCTGAACATCGAACACAAGTGCCTGATAGGTTTATGACCAATCCATTGCTTTGGGTAAAGGAAAAGATCCAAGAAGGCGATGTTAAAGTGCAAGGGTATGTTCTCTACCTTAACTTATGTTCTCTTTTGGACATACCGAGTCGTGAACTCATAATTAGTAAAAAGGTCCTTATGCCAAACCAAAGGTACGGATTTTGTGAGAAGGTCATAATCAAAGTATGAAAGAAGTCAAATGGCAAAAATAGATTCTATTATGTACCCAGGATTGGTTCAATAGAGTCTATGGACCTATTCTTAAATACAACCTTCACAATGTTATTGCTACTTTTGATGACTACGAGAAACCAAGGTGCATTAATGACTTTTCCCAAGCACAACCACATACAAAAAGGTGTTTTAAATTGAAAAAGTGAAAATTTTGATACATAAGGGGCCTTTATATTGAGAAAAGTGGTGCATAAGGGGTCTCTATATACTCCAAAAAACGTAGAATATGGGATTTTATAAATACCTCTTGAACGGACATGCTATACAAGATTTCTCAATAGTGATCAACCCCCCCACCCCCCCCCTCTGGCTTCCTCAATAGATTTGGATCTAAGTCCGTGCCTCTTATCAAAATTTTCCTTTGTTTTTAACCTTTCATCTTTTAATCATGCTATTTCAATCTCGATATCTTGAGGCTTATTCATTCCATCTTACCAAGGTAATACATTCCATGTGGGAATGACATACTCAATTGGCATTATAGGTTTCTAACCATACATCAACTCGAAAGGCATATAAAGAGTAATTGAGCTATGAATTATGTGATCAGCCCATAAAGCATAAGATTATAACTTAGGTCACTCTCCCAATTTTCATTTGCATGCCTTAGCCAAAGCTATAACGATAGGAGCAGACCCACGCTTTGATTTACCATTCCCTTATGCACTGGTGAAAATAAGTTTAATGCCTTAACTAGAGAAAAAATCCTTGGCTTTGTTGGCATCCAAATCACCCCTACCTAGTGTTATTTTCCCAATAGAGCCATAACATCTAATCACATTACCCAAGAGGAACTTACATATCTCTTCTGTGCATTCTTAGAGCACGACATTCAACTTGATTAGTCAAGTCTTCTTGTGCAAGCACTATGTATCTATGCCAACGCTTTTATATTTTAAATTTGTGTTTTTTCAGGCTTAGAGTTACTCGGATAATCATGCATGTCTGAATTGTGTTCCTCGACTTGGCTTCTACCGCTCTGAGCATTCGAGAAAGACAGTTTAGAGAAGCATGGTAGATTTTTTGCTGAAGGACATGAGCTACGTGGACCAAACATATGCAAACATGACATGCATCCACTGAAAGCAAGCGATTGCAAAACATGTGACAGAGATTTCATGCCACCTGGAATGAAAAGATTTTCTATTTGTTATGAACTCCCATACTCGAGTGACCTGTTGATTAATCATCTAGTCGACCCAATGCACATCTTCAAGAATGTGGGGGAGATCATATAGAAAACCATCACTGGAAAAAGGGAGAGCAAGGCCCAAAGATGTGGCCTTGACTTAAACCCAATGAGAAGTTTGCTATACCAAAAGGACCATGGGTTTTAAGTGTTGCAGAAGAAGACTATATCTTCATTCAAGACTCCCATTGGATACATGCGATGTTTGAAAATTTCTTTTATGAGAGGTGACAATCTTAGTGGTCTTAAGCTCCACGATTGGCACAAATTTTTACAATTTAGCTTACCAATTTCCATAAAGGATTGTTTGACAGATGACATTAGAAGAACAATCTACAAAATCAGTGAGTTGGTATGCTAGATGAGTTCAAAAGAGATAAGAGAAGACGACATTGATTGAGCACGCTTAAATGCTGTTGAAGCAGTGTGCATGCTGGAGAAGTATTATCCAACAAACATTCTTACCATCCAAATGCATGTACTTGTGCATGTGGTCGATGAAGTTGCAATTGCTTAGGTAGTCGATAGTAGATGGATGTTCTTCTTGGAGAGATTTATGAATACTTTAAAGGGGTTCGTTCGTCAAAGGGCTTGCTCTGAGGGTAGCATGGCCGAAGGATGGCTTGCAAAAGAGTCTCTTCTCCTCATCAGTGAATTTTTGGTCTTAATTGATCCAGAGATGCCCGAATGCGGACTACTGAGGTCAACGTAAAGGTGACAAGGGTCTTTCGCTTATCACCTCCAAAATCCACAGTGCTAGCAGCATTGCAAAAGGGCTCGGATTTCTTGTATCACAACACGAGCATGCCTAAAATTGGCAAGAAAATTATCTTGTTGGCTCTACTAACCCAGAGTGTGACTTGGCTCTCAGAATGATTTTCTAAAGAAATTGACTGGTTAAACCGAGCTTTTATTTATCTAAGTTATATTTTAGGTTCATCTTTTCTTTTACTTTACAAAACGTATTTATTTTAATTTATTTTTTTTTGGTCTTAAAATCTATTTATGAGGACTAAATTATTATAAATAATTTTTTATTTTTTAGCTAACCTTTACATCTCTAATGGAGAAGAAAGTGTGTCCTTGAATGGAGCAAAGCATACACGCATAGCATTTATAGTGATTTAGCTTTTTGATCTAAATATTTGGATGAAAAGATCTTTTGATCAAAAAATTGATCGAAAAAATAATATGGGTTTTCACGTATAATACGGGATATTCACGTATAATCCCGTATAATACGTATAAAAATTATTATACGGGCATAAAAATGCAACCCAATCTACCACCTCCAAAACCATTTTTGCGGATAACATCTAAATCAACATTGGTACTTATGATATAGATCGTAAGTGTTGGCATCACTATTACCACCGTAATCACAATCAATATATACTAATTCTAATATAAACACTAATACCTGATATCGATTACTTGAAAATGTTATTATCATCAAAGGTTTTAGCGATCCTAAGGGTAGAACGGGTCAGGTGTTACTACATCACAAACTAGAAGTAGTATGTCATGCTACCATTGTTGTGCTCACTTTTGATGGCCAAGAATCAATGCCCACACAATATACATGGCCAAGAATACATTGAAAATCAGTGCCCACACAATATACATGGCCAATAATACATTGAAAATCCCTGATTTTTAATTAATCTCGCAAAAAAGTACTTTATTTGCATGAAGACTCTCCTAGTCTAGCTTGTCATGTACTACAGCATTGTGATCTCAATAAATACTTGAGCGTGAGTATTGCTCATATACTGCAAACTTTATCGTGCACATATTGAGGAGCTTATTTTGAATTCTTGATCATGTATGTAACGTTTATGTATTATCCTAATTAAAATACTTAGTTGATTATACTTCCGGTTTTTTACACAAGATATGTGTAGATGCAAAGCTCATTTTGCAAGATCCTATGGTGATTTGAAAGATACACTTACAAGGAATGTGGTCATGTCAAAAAAATCCAAACTTCAACGGTTAGGTTTTAGTAGATCTTTCGTAAAACATAACCTTTGCCTCTTGAAATAACGAAGATAATTTCTCAATAAAAGAAAATAAAAATAATACTACATTTTTTCTTATGGATTTCATAGATCCTCTAGCACTAGCTACATGTTGCTCATAGAAAAGGTTTTGACTCAAAATAAGCACGGTAAGCAAATCTTTCACCCATTTCAATTGATTAGATTTCTTTAGTTCATCTATCGTGTTGATCTAAGGGTTTTGAATGTGCCAAAGTTAAGTTTTTTTACATTTTTTTGTCAACTAAAGGTTTTGTCTAGCCTCTCAATTTTAATTAGCCATACATGCACTTATATAGTGGTGACTCCACATCAACAAGTATTTGGGCTATATTAAATGCCACCCAACTGCCAAAACTGGGTACACCTGATATTGCACCACCCCTTTAAAGCACCATCAAAACTAGGAAGGGAAGAAATTTAGAGTCCACCCAAGTAAGAGGTCTATCACCAACTCTTGAGATTTAAAAGAGGGATGAAAAAAGGACCCTCAAGAAATAAACAAAAGAATTTTTTTAAAAAAAATAAAGAGATTCCACAAAGTGAGGAGGAAGCTCTCAAGACTAGATAAAAGTGGATGGAACACTAGATGAACATTAAGATACATGGTAAGATCCAAGGATACATGAGAGAAAGTTCATCTTAAAGAGAGAAAGAGAAAAAAAAAAGGAAGCACCAAGTTACTTAGGAAGATCTTTATTGTAGGGAGCCACTAGAACTAGGGCATATGAACATTGATTTGTACAAGCAGGGATAGGTGGCAATCTTGACCATTCAATAAACCTACAGAACTAGGGGTGAGCTAGTGGTGAACATGTAATGCTACCTCACTCCCTAGTTCATGGGCTACATCTATTGGCCAAAATTTCCACAAATTCCCTAGTTCATGGGCTACATCTATTGACTAGAAGGGAGAGCTTACCGCCATAAGCAAAGCCCTCGTCTCGTGTTGACAAGGGTAATCGTACTGTTGAGAACCACCCGCTAGTGGTGGTAACGTTTGTAGCCAGGCTGGTGGAGGATGTAGAGCTCATCGTGCATGCTATGGATAGAGAATAGGCTCCTTGCACTAATACTAGTAGTAGAAACATAAGTTGCAATTTCATAGCCATATTGAACAAGGGGATTATCAGCCTGCTCTTCATCCATCCTACTCCCTATGGCACTCCATTTATAATTGCATTCAAAGCCATGTCTTGCTTCCCATGGCAGTTCACTCCCCCTACGGCACTTCACTTCCTCGGAGTCAATACCCCGTTGCATTTCTTTAATACTTTAGTGTGACAACAAATGTTTTAACACTAGTTTGGTACCAAACTTTTTTTCAAAATTTTAGATTAAGTGCTATGTGCATCACACCTTGTATTTAAGAAACCCTGTTGATATGCTTAAACATGTTAGCTAGAGAGTCTTTTGAAAATATAACCTTGTAATTTAGAAGCCATTATGATCAAGAACTATACTCATCAAGTGGATCCTCATAAGATTGCGATTGATAATTTAGAATTGACTTTACAAGCTCAAAAAAACATGAAGAGACCTCCTAGAAAATTTTACATGACTTTTGCACAATTGTGCTAAGGTAATTGCAAGTTTCATGTGCAAAAAAATCTACTTGACAGTATATAAAATAATAGAAATTTTTACGTGTTTTGAGATGGGCCATTTCAAGCATATCATTGTATAGAAATAAAAATATGGTTTTGATGTATTTGTGATTTTTAGAAAGTGATACATATCTTACCCTCTCCATTGAGGACTCAAGGTGGCAAGTAGAAGTGCTTTGGTAAGCAACAATTATTGGATCATTTCGAATATTCAAAACTGCGTATGGGAAACATTGATATTTTAATTCTTGAGGCGTAAGCATTCAAAACCTCAAGTAGCTTCAAAATTTCACGTAGATCAACTAAATGTGTCAAAATGGGTGAAATGGACACAATTGGGACATCTAAAATCTTGGTTTCAATGTTATTGTAGAGGACTCAAGTTAGGCACATTTAATCGAGTTAAGGAGCCAAAAAAAAATATAGAGTCACCGTATAGAGTCATTTGTGGTTGTCAAACTATACTAGAATAGCCCCAATTTCATGAGAGGACCTTTGGAAGGCCAAAATTATGCTCTTATTCAGTATATTGGTGCAGGCAAAGTGTGTCGACCATAGAAGATGGAACAAACAAGCATGTGCAAGTCAGCAGGTGCATGAAAATGGGTTGGAGCAGCTACAAAGATCCTGGGTAGACAGGCAACAATTGATGTGTATGGATAGGCGGTTCTATAGACCTAAAGGACACCAAAGAGATCCAATTATGGTGGTAGATGAAGGAAGTTCAAGGTGCAGTCTTTTTGCCTTGATATGTAGAGCTTGAAGTGCTGAAGGAGCAGGTTTAGATGGCTCATCAAACGCAGCCACAATGTGCAAGATATGGAGCTTTGAAGTTAGAGATGATCACATATCCAAGAAGGATGGGGCATGTCGTGCTAGGTAGTCTGAGCTTGTTTGGAGATACATATGTGTAGTGCTTGATTTATGGATCTTGTTGGTCTTTTTAGATTGGCAATTGAAACCAGGACGAGAGAGATATTAGCAGATGAAGATATGACGGGGACCGATTTTGGCCACTTTGACTGCTTTGGAGAGCATGCAATTTGGTGTTTTTTGAGGCTCGACCATGTTCTAGATTGTGCTATTTAGTATATGGAGTTAACAAGAGGAAACTGCATGCTGAATGGAGTCTCTAAGACCAAGATATAGCGGACTCAAGTTGGATGCCAGTTGATGACAGTGCGATACAACTGAAGTTGGATGCCAGTTGATGCCAGTTAGCTGGGTTGGAGCGTCTAGTGAGTTCAAAAAGGACCAGAGATAGGGAGGTCTATAGCCAGCACCAAGGAGGACCATTTGTGTGAATTTACGGCTCAGCAATCAGTTTGGTAAGTGCCATCTGGCAGGATGTGCAAGTTTGGGACAAAAATTGATTTTTTTAAAAAGTTTTGGTGGTGTTTTGGAGGCCTCGAGGGCCAATGTCTTGAGGTAGTGCCACCGTGTGGAGATGGGCAATGAACCCACGTGGCAAGTCCGGGGTCACAAAAGCATGGTATTCATCCAAGATGGGGTGCCCTCTTGAGTGAGCTGAGAACGGTTCCATATCAGACAAGGGAAATGCTACCAAATCAAGGTATGGATGCTCAATCCTCTTTGAGAAATACTAGAAAGCAAAGAGTACGGTTTGCAGATGAAGAGAAAGCTATGAAGCTGGAGGAAATTCTCGAGCTTGAGATAGAAGCGAGGATGTGCTGAGTGATTGTAGCTCTATGGAGGCACATACGTGTTGGGAGATAGAGTCAACCCAGTCAAGGTATGAAGAGTTTGATCTTATGCATGTGAGTGGAGATGCACTAAAAGGGTTTGAAGAGCAGGGAGTAGTGCAAACCAAGATGCTTGATGAGGACCAAGATGATGCAGTGTGGGGGAAGTTTATTTCCACTTTGGTAGTGCATGATGGAGCGGTAGAAAAGGTGATTGAAGTGCAAGAAACTGAAGCTAACAAGTCAATGGAGAAAATTGACTTTGAAGAGTAGTTGGTTGAAGAAAAAGTACCTGATGGTGTGGAAACCAACAGCATTGTTGATGAAAGAGAGAGCATGGGGCCAAAGATTTCTGTGCTTCTAGTGTAGCAGATGGGGCCTATGGTGGACAAAGGAGAATTCCAAGTGGTAGCTTTTCCTCCCTTTAATTTATGCAAACTCTAGTTGATGGGTATGCTGATCAAAACAGTTGTGCAAAGGGTGGTTCAGCAGGTTGAAGAGTCCTTAGGAGAGGCCTCCACTTTCTATGGTTGGGAGGGAGGGTCATATATGTTATCGGACATTTGGTCACGTACTTTTTGTGTGATGGCGAGCTTGATGCTTCTTAGTATGGACTGGATAGTTTGCAAATGAATGCTTAGAGTGATAAAGATATGTCCGAGGTAGCTTGTTTGGGTGATGGTCTATGTGTTGGGATCCAGCACAATAGTATGTAGTTATAAGTGGATGGAAGAAGCCACTGCGAGGTTTTTAATCCAGGAAGAGGCTATGTGATATGGGGGGTGGGGCAACACACTTGAAGGTTTGGCAGTAGGCAAAATAAAATATTATACATATGGTTTTTGGGTTTTTCAATAATGTTGGAAAGTTTGTGCAGTTAGTAGGTGAAAAAATAATGCGTGTGGTTGAACATAAATGTTCAACGAGGGGGCGGGCAAAGATGGTGATGGAAAAGTGTGTCTACCATAGAAGATGGCACAAGCAAGCATGTGCAGGTTAGTAGGTACATGGCAAAGCACTAGAGAAGCTGCAAAGATCCTGGGAAGAAAGGCAATAGCTGATGTGTATGGAGAAGGTGGTTTTACAGACCTAAAGGACACCAGAGGGGGCCAATTGTGGTGGAAAATGAAGAAGGTTCAAGGTGCAGTTTTTTTACCTGGATATGTAAAGCTTGAAGTGGTGGAGGAGAAGGTCAAGATGGCTCGTAAAAAATGGAGCCACGGTGTGAGCTTTGAAGTTGGAGATGATTGTACATCCCAGAAGGACGAGGCATGTGGTGTCAGGTAGTCTAAGCCAATTTGGAGCTATAGATGTATAGTGCTTGATTTATGGATCCTGTCAATGTTTTCCAATCGGCAATCCGAGCCACGATGAGAGAGATATTAGCAGATGAAGGTTTGACGGGGTCTAGTTTTGAGGCACTTTCACTGCTTTGGAGAGTGTGTAATTTGGTGATTTTTTAGGCTCAACCAGCTTCTAGATTGTTCTATGTAGCGTATGGAGTTAATAGGAGGAAATTGCATGTCAAATGGAGTCATGGAGATGAAGATATAGCCGGCTGAAGTTGGATGCTAGTTGATGGCAGTGCTGTACCATGAGGTTTATCCAGCTTTTGGTTGGCTCGGCTAGAGTGCCTACTAAGTTCAAAAAGGACCCAAGACGGAGAGGTTCATTAGGCAAAATTTGGACTCACAAAGGGGCCTTCTAAGGAGTTTGACTTCCTCTCTCATGTCCAAAACGGGCGTGTGGTAAAATTTTTACAAATCAACTCTAAACTTGGCGGAGATTTGGCAGTTAGAATCTACTCTTCAAGCTCTTTCTATTGATCTATAGCATGCCACGAGATTCTTCATATTTTGAAAGATTCTATTTTTGATTCTCTAAATTCTAGACGGAGTTGTCACATCACAAGAGAATAAAAAATAGAATCTTTCAATATATGAGGAATCTCATGGCGTGCTATATATCAAGTGAAAGAGCTTGAAGAGTAGATTCTAACTATCAAATCCCTGCCAAGTTTAGAGTTGATTTGCAAAAAATTTACCGCACGCCAGTTTTGGACATGAGAGAGGAAGTCAAACTCCTTAGAAGGCCCCTTTGTGAGTCCAAATTTTGCCTAATGGTTCAAAGCCAGCAAGGAGGGCCACTTGTGTGAATTTACGGCTTGGCAATTGGTTTGATGAGCACCATCTGGCAGGCAGTGCAAGTTGAGGACAGAAATGGATTTTTTTCAAGTTTTGATGGGGGTTTGGAGACCTTCGGGGCCAATGTCTTGAGGCAGTGCCACATGGAGATGGGCACTAAACCCACATGGCGATTTTGGGGTCACAAAAGCATGGTATTTATCCAAGATGGGGCGCCCTCTTGAGGCATCTAGTAGGCATGGAGAGCTTGTGATTGTGGTAGCGATGGCGTCAATGTGGTGCTCTACGGGCAATTTGGCAGTTTTGAATAGAGAAGGAGGTGGTGACAGTGTCGGTGTTGGGCAATTCTGTTGGTCGTGGTCGGTTACATTGTTTGGATGAATTGTTGACATGGCGAACGATGAGGCCCTATTCACAGGCCCTAAGGACCCAAAAGTTTTTTGAAGGAGAATGGGTGAGCAACGATGGCACCATCGTTGTCGTGCAGCTCCACTGCCATGTAGAGAAAAAGAGCAGAGAAATGCAAGCTAAGCTTCTTTGAAGCCTACACATTTAATGGTCAATGATCATGGCTTGTTAATAGGCCAAGTTTAATGATTAATGTATGCCAGATGCGGCTTAAAAGGGCAAACAGATACCTTAATGATGCCAAAAATGATTTTGCACTTCTCATAAAGTACAAAAAGTGCTTGAAGAGCTTTGTGTTCGGAATATGATCTCTTGGATGCTTGGCAATGCGGTGCCTGGCAATGCGGTGCCTGGCAATGCTTTGCCAATATGAGTTCCTAATGTGGTGCCCATCTTGGCCTGCAAGCATTAATTAAGTACAACAAAGAAGAACCGTTGATTGCAGGACGGTTTCAAAGTGTAGCCTCCATGGATGAGGCTGCCCCTAGTGTAGCACGATAGTTTGTTGTTGCAGGTTTGAAGTAATTCTTATAATGCTTAAGGTTGTGTTCCTCTTGTTGGTTGAACTTAGTAGTTGGTGCCCATTAAGGCCGGCCGCCCAGGGAGCTAAGCCAAAAGCCGCCCTAAGTAGTGTGGCCATCCACTAAGTCAAAAGAGAGGATTTTTTTAAAACCTAATGTGAAGGGGAAGAAAGGAGATGATGGACGGCAGCGAACAGAGGAGGAAGCGGGGAAGGTATGCTCGCGCAGGCCGCAGGGGCGCTTAGACGAGAGTGGCCATGAGTCGAATGTTGGTCAGCTCGCCGAGGTGCAGAATTTTGGTGTCAAAGGCGGCTATTTCGGCGCTTCTTGCAGAACTCGTCTCCCACGTCATAGCCGTCGTTCATGTGCCACATCATTAGTGCCGGTGCTACTGTTAAGGGAATAGGCAAGCTATTAATAGCCTCGGTTTTTTTTTGCATGGGAGGACTCGAAGAGAAGCAAAGAGCAAGGAATCAACGAAGGGTGCAGGGAGGTATAGAACGACGTCGAGGGAGGAGAGATTTTCTCTCTCTCTCTCTCTCTCTCTCTCTCTCTCTCTCTCTCTCTCTCTCTCTCTCTCTCTCTCTCTCTCTCTTCATACGCAATCCAAGCCAAGAAAGGGGAACCAAGGGTTTACTTTGGCATGTGCGTGGGGAAGAAAACGAGCTTGAGGAAGCAAGGAATCAAGGAGGGCAAGGCAATTAACGAGGAGCTTTCAATGAAGGGGAAGGCAAGGCTCTCCCTCGCTCTCGTCCTCGAGGCAATCAAGATTTCCTCTCTTTCTCTCGAGCTAGTTCTCGGCAAGCAATCAAGGGGAGAAGAAGAAGGCGGGTATCCAAAGAGAAGAGAAACTAACTCAAGCTCTTTCTCGCTCTCTCTCATCCTTGAATAGCAAAGGAGGAAGAGAGAAGAGAGAAGTGAAGGGACTCAACGAGTGGGGCATAACAAAGAGGAAATGCAAGGTCGGGAGGGCAAGGAGGTGATGGAGTAGGAAGCTACAACGAGAATCTCTCTCTCGATTTTGAGGGAATGAAAGAAGCAAGGCTTAACCAAGGCAAAGCTCTCTCAAACTCTCTTTCGATCTCGTTCTCGAAGCTAAGCAAAGGAGATCTTGGACGACTATAAACCTCTAAGCTATCAGGGGGAGTTTGGCAGATTCTTTAAGGGAAAGTGGAGTAAAATTGAGGATCTGCAAAGGAGGTGAAGAACGAGAAAGATGGGGGGATTTTGGCAAATCTCTCTCAATCTTTGTTTCCATTAAGCATAAAAAGGACAACAGAGGCGATCAGAGAATTCTACATAGAGATAGTTTGCAGAGAATTTGGCAATAATTGAAGCATAAAGATTGAGGCAGTGAGCAGAATTAGGTAAATGAGGCAGATAAAGCGACATAAGAAGATTTCTATCACAGTCATCAACTAAAGATTGATTAACATTTTTTTATGTCCGGTGTCATTAACAGCCGAGTTAATACTCTAAAGCGGGAGATTAAACTCTTGGTTAGCAGATGATCCAAGTGACGGCACTGTTAATAGCCTGCCTTGGCTAAAGATTAAGTTGTACTCAAACATATTAATCAATTAATTGATGATTACGGCGATTGCCAGAGTCAGTTGCATCAATTGTTCTTGTTCTCTCTCTTTCTCACCTCCAACAGCCAGAGGCACGGTGCCTGCCCGGCTCACGTAGCGAACACATACCCCGACATCTTTGGTGAACTCGACGCGAAAGGAGTCGGGGTGGGAGGTAAAGATGGAGAATTTAGAGCAGATGATGAAGATGATTGCAGAATTAAGTGCAAACGGTTTTGATGATAAATCTACAGTTCCTGATTTAAAAAAAATGCTTCAATTGGTTCAAGGATCTCTTCTTGAAATAGAGAGCGTAAAGAAGAAAAATCAGATGGATGAAGCATTGGATGCAGCTTTAGATGCAGTATACGACGAGAGACGACTCTTTGATGGATACAATCTAGAGGGCTACCTAGAGTGCTATGAGCTAGAGACCAAGGTAAGAGGGATACCAGAAGAGTTGATGATTAAATCTTTTGAGTAGTTAGTGAGTTCATATGTGAAGGAGCAGATTTAAGAAGTTACGAAAGCTTGCAATGATGACTGGGAGTATTTCAAAGAGGCTATTGTGCAAGCACATTATGAGGAGTATGAAATCTATCAAGAACAAAGTTCAATTCTACCGGACTACGCAGACATCCAAGGATAAGTACGATCAAAGTTAGAAGCTGTGATTGATGAGTTTATTGTACAGGATGCTACCTTCTTACAGGCTAATGATGAAGACATAGTCAAAGATGTGTATGAGAAGTTGGGGTTTGCAGATGCCTTGCATGAAGTAGAAGTCCTTGACGGTGAGTCTCTACAGCCTCAAAATACGTAGGGTGAATTTTTCAAAGAACGTGTACCTGTAGTATAGGAAGAAAAGAAATCATGGGATCAAGACAATGAATTGGCTAAAGCTTAGGAAGATGTGCAGGTGAATGAGTGCAGCCATATTCAGGTAGACATGCAGGAAGATTCAGTTATAGCTGATACTTTTTCTAGTGAACCAGAATTAGAGAAAAACTTTTCTGGTACAGATTCTACCATAGAGGTGATTGAAGATACTGGTGCAAGTTTTGCCAAAGAGTTGATTAATGATATAGATGTCATAGGTCAAAGCGGGGATGCTGTTGAGAGCAGTAAGACCATGGATTTTGGTATACCAGATTTACCAAATTTGGATGTACCAGATTTTGAGGACTTGACTAAGCAAGAGTGTGTACTTGAAGATCTGGAAAATGTTGATTCAGAGGGGGTGCAGACTCCTTCATTTTGACAAGTTTTTGGGAAGCACAGCTACAAAAGTGGAAAATTGGTCTTGAATGTGATGACAATGAATTAGAGGGGGTGCAGACTCCTTCTTTGAAAAATTTCTATGACCTAGAGCTAACGATCTGGCAGATTGATCCTGTCTTTTATGATGGTGATTTAGAGGAGGATCAAGCTTCTTCTTTATCAAGAATTTGTGACACATGACTGACACTATGGAAAGATGATTATGAACTTGATGATGCTGATTTAGAGGGAGTGCATAGTGAAGTGCAATCTCTTATTGATGAATATAATTGTTTCATTGTGCCGATGATACAGATAGGGAAATAGATGAAATTTTCAATGTGCATGCTGAATTTTGTGCTACAAAAGTGCAAAGATATTTGGATAAGGGTTCAAGACTTGAAGAGAAGTTTACTGTAGATGCGTTTAGTATGCATGTCATATGTGAAAATCCTCGTTTATTGCAGCAACCTGAGATGTGCAGGATTGAGGAACCTTCTCAAGCGGTGGACCTAGACCTTATGTTCTTATTGGATGAAGCCTTGGAAGGGTTCTCAAATATAGATGTTAAGGATACCAATCAATCCAGAATCATGCATGAGCGAGTTTGTTCAGATTCAGCAGATGATGAACTTATGCAGCTATTAGATGATGCACTACTTGATTTTGAGCCTCTACGAGGTAGAGAATTGTTTCCAGATGCATATTTTGAGCCTAATGAAGGGGATTTTATCAGAGACTTGATGTATTGAGATATGCATAATCGGAATTTCAATACTAGTGAGAGTGAAGGTACACTGCCAATGATTTTACCTGTGAGGATGATCGACAATTGGATGAGCCAATTGCAGAGGGGATATGGTAGTATCTGATGCTACCTGATGCTATATGGAATTTGATGTTACCCTATGATGTAGGGAATTTTCAGCTAGCTTTTGACCCAGGAGGTGACAGATATATGCATGGTCTGGGGCAATTGACTTATATGCCATATGATCCAGGCAGTTTGCATGAAGATTTGTGGGTTAATGTATGTTTATGCTATAATGATTGGAAATTCTTGTATATTCCCTATGATCCTGGAGGATGGTGCAAAATTTTCAAAGGAATGCTCACAGCGGGGCAATTGATTGGGTTCCCGTTTGATCTCGGGGGCTACTAAAGTGCCAGCTATAGATTTGAAGAGTACCAGTTACCTGTTGTAGCAGGTTGCATGGTACAAGATTTTGTTTTCTAGATCTATGCTAAGTCATAAGAGTTTTTGGTTATGCAGTCAATAAGATTACATGGCTGGCTTCCAATTGACTTTTTTGAACAATTGCTGAAGTATCTTTACATCTTTTGAGTTGGTTCTGCTACCAGAACTTGAGGTAAAGGACTTGACGGCCATTCCGTGTGCAGACAGAGTAAGGCATACTTGAGCTTGATAGGGTTCCTTAAAGAGATCTTAATGGTCAAGCCGTGTGCATCATTAACTGGAGCACTTGAGTCTGGCGAGGTTCACTAAACATGTTTCTCATAATTGGATGCTTTGAAGATACGAAAGATACAGTTCAGAGATTTTTGATGGTGGATAGCTACCTAATGATTAAGCTAGAACATTGATGATAGGGTATAAGCCTTATTTCATTTTTTATATGTCTACCAGTTACGTGAGTCTGATGATAGGTAAGGAGCTTAAGGTACCTGTAGTAGTAGATGCATGTTAAAGTGTTGTTGGCACAAACCGGAAGCTGTGCAGGTTCAGAGGGGGTGAATGTCGTGCAGCTCCGCTGCCATGTAGAGGAAAAGAGAAGAGAAATGCAAGCTAAGATTCTTTGAAGCCTACACAATTAATGGTCAATGATCACGGCTTGTTAACAGGCCAAGTTTAATGATCAATGTATGTCGGATGCGACTTAAAAGGGCCAACAGATACCTTAATGATTCCAAAAATGATTTTGCACTTCTCATAAAGTACAAAAAGTGCTTGAAGAGCTTCGTGTTTGGAATATGATCTCTTGGATGCTTGGCAATGCGGTTCCTAGCAATGCTTTGCCAATACGAGTGCCTAATGTGGTGCCCATCTTGGCCTGCGAGCATTAATTAAGTACAGCAAAGGAGAACCGTTGATTGCAGGAGGGTTTCAAAGTGTAGCCTCCATGGATGAGGCTGCCCCTACTGTAGCACAACAATTTGTTGCAGGTTTGAAGTAATGCTTATAATGCTTAAGGTTGTGTTCCTCTTGTTGGTTGAACTTAGCAGTTGGTGCCCATTAAGGCCAGCCGCCTAGGGAGCTAAGACAAAAGCCGCCCTAAGTAGTGTGTCCGCCCACTAAGTAAAAAAAAGGGATTTTTTTTAAACCTAATGTGAAGGGGAAGAAAGGAGATGACAGGCGGTAGCGAACAGAGGAGGAAGCGAGGAAGGTATGCTGGCACAGGCCGTAGGGGCGCTCAGACGAGAGTGGCCATGAGTCGAATGTTGGTCAGACAGCTCGCCGAGGCACAAAATTTTGGTGTCTAAGGCGGAAATTTTGGCGCTACTTGCAGAACTCGTCTGCCACGTCATAGCTGTTGTTCATGTGCCACATCATTAGCGCCGGCGCTACTGTTAAGGGAAGAGGCAATCTATTAATAGCCTCGGTTTCTTTTTGCATGCGAGGACTCCAAGCAAATCAAAGATCAAGGAATCAACGAAGGGTGCAGGGAGGTATAGAACGAGGTCGAGGGAGGAGGGATTTTCCCTCTCTCTCTCTCTCTATCTCTCTATCTCTCTCTCTCTCTCTCTCTCTCTCTCTCTCTCTCTCTCTCTCTCTCTCTCTCTCTCTCTCTCTCTCTCTCTCTCTCTCTCTCTCTCTCTCTCTCTCGGCAATCCAAGCCAAGAAAGGGAAACCAAGGGTTTACTTTGGCATGTGTTTTGGGAAGAAAACGAGCTTGAGGAAGCAAGGAATCAAGGAGGGCAAGGCAATTAATGAGGAGCTTTCAACGAAGGGGAAGGCGGGGCTCTCCCTCGCTCTCGTCCTCGAGGCAAGCAAGATTTCCTCTTTTTCTCTCGAGCTACTTCTCGGCAAGCAAGCAAGGGGAGAAGAAGAAGGCCGGTATCCAAAGAGAAGAGAAACTAACTCAAGCTCTTGCTCGATCTCTCTCATCCTCGAATAACAAAGGAGGAAGGGAGAAGAGAGAAGTGAAGGGAATCAACGTGCATACCACTAGGGCTAGATCCATGATGACACTCCTTATGTAGGTATCGAGTGATGACTTTCATGGTTCCACAATGCACAATGAAAGTGTAAGTCATCACACAATTGACAAATCCCACAATGCACAATGCAAGTGTCAGTCATCACACAATTGACAACTCCCACTGCAAATGCACCAACCGCATAAGCAAGATCAGGTCTCGAGACCGAAATGTCAGACATGAGAGACCTGAAAGCCAACAAAACATGCACTATGTGTGCTAACCTATCCCTGTCAGAAACCTTAGTGCCATATCCATCCTTGTCAAAAACCACCTAAATATGCATCACCATGTCAGCATCCTCTGGCAAAGGCATATTTGCTGAGAATGACTGCAAAATTGAAAAATCAGCACCACTGCAATCACACACATCTATTTGAAGGACACTATGACCCTCAAACATATCAAATGCATCATAGAACAATGCATCGTTCTCTATCTCAATTGATGTCACCTCAACTGATGATGACTGACTGACCAAGTTGTGCATCCCCAGAGTTACCATTGTATGCATGAACGTCACCACAAGACAAATGCACAACGTGCTCTCCATACACCACATCCGCAAAAGAGACACGTCTCGTCTCTCGCTCCAAACATTGCTGCAAATACAGAGAGACTACACTGCCTTGTGTACCAGAAATATGTAAAGGGTATACCTGACCACTCTTAGCACCTTTGGCTATCACCAGTAATCCCCTGTGCATCTGAAATGATCCCTCTCCAAGAAGTACACAATGTCCACTACTTTGTAACTGATGCACTAAAATGAAACTTTTACTGAGTCCTGGTACGTAACCTACATATCGTAGCATAAGCAATGCACTATTAGGTAAAGACATGCATACATCTCTAGCACCCTATATATCATATGTTGAACCATCAACAAACTGCACACAACCAAGTCTCCCACTAGAAAAAGAGCAAAACAAATCACGCGGTGGTGTCACGTGACAAACTGTATGCTCGTCTAGTGGAAAACGTGTAGACAATGTGCTATCCCAAGACACAAAGTAGTATGAAGGAAAGCTAGACTCAAAAGTGGCATGCGCGTCACATGCATACTCTCTAGCATCTGTCCTCATAGTAGCACCATGAAGCTACCACTTTTACTGGCTCATATGCCTAAAGCAGCAGTGCCTAATACGCTGATCGTGGCCACAATGACAACATGTCATGTAAGGGCAGTGGTAATGCGTGTGCTAGTCTCCACCCAACCGTTCTATCTTATAGCCTCCCCCTAGCGTACACACTGTCCGACCGTGCCAGTGGCCTTGCCCATAGGACCCATGTCCTTACATTACCCCCCGCTTGGAGAATCATTTTCGTCCTCGAAAACGAACGTAGGAAAAGGTTTCTTAAGTGCGGAGACATTCTCCCATGTAGAACCTTCTTCAGGTCTATCTAGCCATTTTACCAACACCTGTCATCTGGCATGATTTCTGGTGAGAAGCTCATGAGAATCCAAAATCTTTTCGGGCTCATGAGGAATGCTTGGTGGTTCGATAAGGTCAACCAACACACCTGTGTTAATGACATTATCATTCTGTCCTAGCTATTTTCGTAAACGGCTAACATGGAAAACATGATGAACTCATGAGTGCTCTGGAAGAGCTAACTTATAGGCCACGTGACCTATACGTTTGAGAATGGTAAACGGTTCACAATAGCGTGGTGAAAGTTTAGCAACTTTTCCCGTCTTCAGACTTTCTGAATGCTCCGGAACTTTGAGGAAAACATTGTCTCCTTCTTCGAAAGTAGCAAGACATCGATGCTCATCTGCGTACTTCTTATATCGATCTTGAGCTTGCTTATCATTCTGTCGAGCAACGCGAAGCATGTCAAAATGGTCTTGGAGAAAATCCTTTGCTTGTTGTATCTTATCCTTAGCCAACCCCACCGGAATGGGTGATCTAGGTTCAAATCCATATAAAAGCATAAATGGACTAAACCCTGTAGTCACATGCTTTGAACTATTATAAGCAAATTCCAATAGGTAGGTAGTCTTCCCATTTGGTTTGCTTCTTGCTAGCTTATGCTCATAGCATATCCTCTAGCACTTGATTAACTCTTTCTGTTTGACCATCCAAATCTGGATGATCAGTCGTACTTAGATTAAGCTTAGTTTCCAACTTTTGGAACACAGCTCTCCAGAAGTGATCATCGAACTTTCAATCTCTACCATGATACTAGTTGAAAGACCATAGATTTTATATATATGCTCTATAAATAGCCGTGCTAATTTCGGTGTCTTAACCGTAGTCTTAGTGGGAATGAATCAACCCATCTTTGTGAGACTGTCTACAATTACCCAAATGGCATCATGGCCACGATTTGTAGTAGGTAGTGCTACTACAAAATCCATGGAGATACTCTCCCACTTACCTTGTGGAATCTCCAAAGGATGTAAAAGGCCACCTACCTTGAGGCGCTCTGCCTTATTAACTTGGCACTGTTGGCAGTTTATTACATACTCTTGAACATCATGATGTAAGCCCGGCCAATAAAATTGTTGTCGAACTAAGGCATACGTCTTACGGATAACTGGATGACCAGCACTTGGACTATCGTGACACTCAGATAAGATTTGGCGCCTAGTGTATGAGTCCTTTGGCACACATACTCTATCTTTGTGCAGTAAGTAGCCATCATCACTGAAAAATTCTTCCATCTCTTAAGCTCTTCTTGAGTAGGGGTGGAGCTCTGTGTGTTGGAGTTTCTATCTGCGCGTGTAGAGACATGTTGATCTGGTTGTTCAGAGACATGTAAGTGTGAGGGATCCCTTTTTAAAACTGCACTCCACAGTTTAGCATATGAGTGATCTTGTGCACACTTGCCACATAATGACTCCAAAAATTCACTCTTTAGTTTTGTGAAAGCAAGTGAATTAATATGAGGCATCCGACTTAGTGCATTTGCTACTACATTATATCGCCCCTTGCAATATTGTAGCTTACAATCATAATCTTGAAGAATTTCTGCTCATCTAGCTTTACGGCCCTTCAAGTCTGTTTGAGTAGTAAACCATTTGATACTCTCATGGTCAAAAACTACTTGAAACTCGGCACCATATAAATAGTGTCGCCACTTTCGTAAAGTGTGAATTATGGCATAGAGCTCTCTCTCATAGACACAATAATTCTGTTGAGCTCTATCTAACTTTTTACTTTCAAAGGCTATAGGTGTTCCCTCCTAGAGAAGTACCGCACCAATGGCTTTATCACTAGCATCAATCTCTACCACAAACGGCTTAAGTGGGTCAACAATTGCTAGGATGGGAGCAGTGGCCATAACTACCTTCGGCTATTCAAAACTGCATTTTTTGGCTTCTTCCCAAGAAAAGGTCTTACCTTTTTCTTTAAGTTGATCTGTCATAGGAATAGTGATTTTGGCATAGTCACGGATATACTGTCAATAAAATCCTAGCATGCCTAAAAATATTTGAAGCTCCTCAACCGTGTTGGGATGTGGCCATCGAAGAATGGCAGCGACCTTGTCAGTGTCCATCTTGATGCCAGAATAAGAGATCGCATGACTGAGGTAATGTATGTTTTTTCTAAAGAAATTGCACTTGCTTTTCTTAGCATACAACGCGTGAGCTCGTAGCTGTTCAAACACTAATCGTAAGTGTTCTATGTGTTCATCTTCAGTTTTACTGTAAATGAGAATATCATCAAGGAAAACCACAACAAATTTTCCAAGATAGGGACGTAAGACACTATCCATGAGTGTCATAAATGTAGCTGGAGCATTGGGGTTAGACCAAAATCAAAAATTTAAAATGACCGAACCGTGTTCTAAAGGTAGTTTTGGAGATATCTTGCAGTAGCATACGTACCTGGTGGTATCCTGAATGAAGATCTATCTTTGTATAGTATCTTGCCCCATGGAGTTGATCAAATAACTCATCCACTCGAGGCAAAGCATACTTGTTCTTGATGGTTATCGCATTTAATCGGCGATAATCTATGCACATGCGCATAGTACCATCTGTCTTTTTTACCAATAGAATTGGTGATGCCCAAGGCGAAGTGCTAGGTCTAATGAAACCACGAGCGAGGTAGTCAGCCAACTGACTCTCAACCTCCTTGGCTTCTTTAGCACTCATACGATAAGGTGGTTTACTCACTGGTTTAGTGCCTGGCAAGACATCTATGCCATGCTACACATCGCGTGTAGGGGGTAAACCTGGTTGTAAATCACTTGAGAACACATCACTATACTCCATGAGTAAGTGAGTCATCTTTCTCCGTGCCAAAGAAGAAAGTAAACTAGAGTTATGTTGGGATGGATAATCTTGTAATTCATGTAATGTTTGTTTTACAACAGTTGCACGTTGCTCTATAGAATTAAAATTGAGAGCTTGCTCGTTCAATTTGTTAACGCTTTGTTTATCAGTAGAATTCATTGCACTTTGCATACCATTAATAGAATTCATTTCACTTTGCATACCATTACTAGAATTCGTTGCACTTTGCATACCATTACTAGAATTCATCGCACTTTGCTCTTGAGAATTCACAAGACTTGGAGACAAGCAGTAACACAAAAAGACTTCATCTTTCTGCAAAATAAAAAGCTCGGCTGTACATATAAGAGGTGCAGATGGTATATTTTTCTCACCAAGCAAAAGCACATGTTTACCATTGGCCATAAAGGATAAGGATCTGTGTTCATAACTAGTGTGCAATGTGTTTCCTCAACCATGCAGCCACTCCCATCCTAAGACTACATCAGCACGGTTCATGTTCATAAGTTGGAAGCCAAGGGTCATCGTATGAGCTTGAACAATAAGCTCAACCCCTTGAACTACCGTGTCCCATACTTATTTATCATTCCCAGACATCTGCTCCACCACATACTTGTGAGAGCAGGGAGTCTGTGTAAGCTTCAATTTTTTGACTAGCTTATAGTTCAAGAAGTTATGAGTTTCACCATCATCCACTAAAATACGAACACGTTGTCCATTAATAGTGCCATGCATGCGAATCAAATCATGGGGTCCAAAGGTGGTTTCCACATTG
Organism: Adiantum capillus-veneris; assembly: GCF_014529385.1. NCBI lineage: Eukaryota > Viridiplantae > Streptophyta > Polypodiopsida > Polypodiales > Pteridaceae > Adiantum > Adiantum capillus-veneris. The sequence continues at coordinate 67,219,727 of NC_140945.1, forward strand.
AAGCAGGCACACAACATGTGCTTTTCTTCCATATTAAGAACCTCTACAGCACAATATTTAGGAGATGAATCTAATGTGAGGTGTTGCACCGTGTGCATGGCCTTTTCTTTGCCTTGCAAAAGAGGACAATATTTCTTGTTATGTTGGTCCAAAAGACATCTAAAACACAAATTGTGTTTCTTTGCACGCTCAAAATCAGCAGTGTTGAGAGACCCACGTGGAGTATCTCGTGATTGCTTAGGCTTCTTAGCCTCTTGTGGGCGTGGAGAGGTAGATATTCTCTTATTCCTCTTGGAACGTGTGGGAGATCTACCTCTCCATTGGCTCTTAGCCACATTTCTCTTAGCAAAAGTATTCTTAGAGTAGGGAACGTTTCCTTTCTTCTCTTGTTCATCATCATATATTTTTGCATGACTAATGGCTTCTTCCAAAGTTTTTGGATGTTGGGTCTTAACATGAAGACAATAGTCTTTGTCAAGCCATAAGAAATTTTCATTACTCTTCAGCAACCCTTTAGTTCAAGTCTTTGAAAAAACATTGTTCAAGGCCACCCTAAACCATTTTCATCATAGGGGTGTCTAAAACTAGCTTTTTGGCAATTCAGGAAGAAAACGGTCAAAGTTTTATACTTAGTTTTAACCATTTGACCAATTCAAATATTGGAAAGCAAGGTCTTGCAATAATTTCCTTTGGACATCACACTTTAAAACTAGGTCCCTCACTTTTCCAAGCTATGCTCTAATACAATAAAGGGTTTTTGGTTTCAAGATGCACCACTTTCCCAACCTTGATTCAATTAAAGAAGCTAGCTCTACTTAGACATTTAATAGCAAGGTCTTGTAGCAGTTCACATTGAACATTTTCCATGACAGCTAAGTCCACCACTTGTCTAAGCTACGCTCTAATAGAGCAAGGGGGTTTTGGTTTCAAGATCCACCACTTGTCCAAAATTGATTTGGGAAGCAAGGTCCTATAATAGTCTGCTTTTGACATTCACCATTACAACTAGGTCCACCACTTGTCCAAGCTATGTTCTAATACACTAAGGAGGTTTTGGTTTTAAGGAGAACCACTTGTACGACTTTGTTTTTGGAAGTAAGGTCTTTCCATAGTTCACCTTGGACCTTGGATATTGGATACTACAACTAAGACCACCACTTGTCCAAGCTATCCTCCAATATAGCCAAAGGGTTTGGGTTTCAAGATTCACCACTGTTCCAACTTTGCTTCCATTCAAGAAAGGAGGGGCATTAAAACTAGGTCCACCACTTGTCCAACCAATGCTCTGATATAGAAAGGGTATTTTGTTTCAAGATCCACCACGTGTTCAACCTTCCAAGACTCAAGGGATACTTGGAAATTGGAAAGCATAGTCCTATAGTAGTTGATAGGTGGCAGTGGTTATTACAACTAGGTCCAACCTATGCTCTAATATAGCAAAGAGGCTTTGGTTTCAAGGTCCACCACTTGTCCAACCTTGCTTCCATTAAATAAAGGAGGGGCTACGTAAACATTGGCAAGCAAGGTAGCAGGTATTTCACCTTGGATATTGGGCATTATAACTAGGTCCACCACTTGTCCAAGCTATGCTCTGATATAGAAAGGGGATTTTAGTTTCAAGATCCACCACGTGTTCAACCTTGCAAGACTCAAGGGATACTTGGACATTGGAAAGCATAGTCCTATAGTAGTTGATAGGTGGCAGTGAGTATTACCACTAGGTCCACCACTTGCCCAACCTATGCTCTAATATAGCAAGGAGGATTTGGTTTCAAGATCCACCATATTTCCAACCTTGATTCCATTAATATAGCAAGGAGGATTTGGTCTCAAGGTTCACCACTTGTCCAACCTATGCAAACCTTTTTCATGTTGTAGCATGATTTTTTGTTTGAAGAGTATTTTTCTATGACTATGGATTTAACAATGTAATCTTTTTCACTTACAGGATGGACTTCGAATCTGGGGAGAAAGTACATATGATACTTGACAATGAAATTGCTAGTATTGGTTGTGTGTGTAGAAGAAATCCAGATTCCACTTGTGGTTGTACAAAGATAGGGCAAGGAAATGTCTCCGTACTAGTGGAGGAATGCTTGAAGGATGTGGTCCTACCTTTTCCTACAATGGATAGTTCATCTCTCCAAGGTTCATTATGGAGTGTTGTTCGATGGTCAAAGCTTCTTTTGCGATCTTCTATATTGAATGGGAACTTAATTGATCCACACGAAAGCTACAATGGTGATGAAGAACAGGATCATTCTGATCCTCTATTTACAGATGCAATACCTATGACAAGCCTAGAATTTGAAGCAGTGATTCAAGAGTCTTGGAAAAATCAGAGGGTTAAAAGATGACACAATAATGCAAACCATGAATGAAGGGACCATCTTATATGTATTTCCACATGATTATGCCAACTTTCAAGAACTTGGTCATGATTGTGTGGGTGTGGGTATAGAAAGAGCAAATGCAAGCATTGATGATGTGGTTGAATTGGGTAGAATCACTTTGCTAAAGTGGCCCATCAAGAAGACAACAATGTTGAATGGGAGCCCATTACAACGCTTTGTTCCTATTGATGGCATGCATGCTACATATGAGGATGTATCCAATGATGACAATGTTGGAAAAAAACTTGATGGGAGTAATGTTGTCCAATTGTCAAGGAAGAGACGATACACTTTCATGAACAGGGCTCAAAAATCAAAAGCAGCACCAGCTTCCACTTTTTACCTTTCAAACAAATGAATTGAAAGGGTCTCATGCATTGATTGTTGTGCACAAAAATGTTTCCAGTTTGCAGATTGTGATATGGTGACAAGGTTACGGCAACAATTTTGGGGAGAGTCTCAAAAATCATGCACTAATTATGTTTATGATGTTATTTCTATATACTATCAGAAAGATGAGAAGTCACGATACCAATTCAGGCTAAATGGATCTATTGTTTGCTGTAGAGCATGGTATGAGCTGCATGGAATACCAAAGACATCATTTTATCGATACAAGGAGAACTTTGAAAATTGTGTGCGCCAATATGTACATGGGAACACATGTACATTGAGAAGGGGACTTCAACATACTAGTTTAGCAAGAGCACTGCTGAATGAGTTTGTGGAAAACAACTCTGAGAAGATGCCACATAGAAGTAGAACACTGCTAGATGGTTCAAGAGAGACTCAATTAGTGATTCCATCAACATACAAACAAGTGGATATTTTATGTGAAATCAACACGGCACTTGACCAAATGGGCTATGAGAAGAAGCTTCCCAATCTTCTTTTGGTAGAATTTGGAACAAAGAGTACCCACATTCACTTTAACTAAGACGAGTGAGTTCTCTAAGTGCAATATTTGTAGCTCAATCAAGGCAAGGTTAGAAGCTAAACCTTCTCTTGAAGAGAGAGCTCTTCTCTTGAGGGAGAGAGAAGTTCACATGGCACAACAAAAGAGTTGCAGAAGCCTATATTATGCATGGTGCACATATTCAGAAACTCAACCACAAAAATATGTATGCATAATCCATGATAAGATGGATCAAAAGAAGACTCCCATTCCTAGATTACACATTGTTCCTAAGGGTGTGGATTCATGACATAATCTGCAAGTGGCATTGATTGGCATGATCACGCATAGACATGGAGAAGGTCATTACGGACACTTTGTCTTGAATGGTTTGTGGGCAGCTGATCCAAATCTTACAATTGGCTCAATTGCTATTTGTTTACATAACCTAGAGAGGATAGATAAGCATCCTCTGGTGATCTAGTACCAAATGGACTTCGAAGGAGAAATATTTCACTACTACATGCTTTGAACTCAAGGGATGCATTGGACTACCATAACTTGAGTGATGGAAAAGAGCCCATTGTGCAGCCACCATCAGAAATTGCAGAAGAGGAATTGGGGTCAACATTTTGTAGGTTGCCAGAGAACTTGTTGCTACAACTGGATAATTGTGCAAGGGAAAACAAAAATCGATACTTATTTTCCTATTTGTCAATCCTTGTTGCAAGGAGTGTTTTCAAAACTATACAACTAGGATCTTTAATGGTTGGGCATACACATGAGGACATAGACACCATGTTTAGTAGGTTTTCAGAGAAGTTGAGAGTTACACAATCCTATACTTTGGCACATTTGATGGATACATTATGAAACAGCTCATCTTCATCTCCAGCTCCATTTTTTCTCACAAAGATCCCCGATTTCAAGAAATATTGTGATGGCTATCTTTGTGATGGACAAGACATACTTGTTGGACATTCCAAACCGCTTCAGTTTAGGTTCTTTATGGAGGATGAGACATGAATGATGCAATATAGGCACATGTAGGTGTATCAAGTTGGAATGGAAGTATTCGCCTTTGGAAAAAAGAAACAGAAGGCAAGCCAATGTTACCGCATGGAGATCCACCTCTGGTACCAATGGCGAGTATGTCAAGGTCCACGAAGAAGTCATTTTGGGGCTAAAGAACTATATAAAATTTTGGAAAAATTTAGGGAATGGTTCAAGTGTTCCGCGATATTATAGACCCGTGATAGATTATTGGAATAAGGTAATTGAAGAGATTGTAAAAGCAATCATATCAGAGGGAGTCTTGTATGAAATGTTTTGTGCAAAAACTCAAGAATATTCTCACCTACAAAGCACTGCAATGAATTTGCAACAAGGAGCATAAATATTCCTAGGCCTTGAAGAGTTGAATGATCATTTTTGTGGGCCTCAACAAGATAGGCCAACGGAAGAGTTTGACCCTATGTCTGATGTGCACCAAGGTGACTTTCTTATTCTTGTTCCGCGTGACACAGAAATCTATCGAGTGTGGCTTGCAATGGCTTTATCTGACACTGATAATGAGCCTACATCACCAAACTACAAAAAACTCTTGATTCAATATTGGGCACCTTGCGCGAGAAAAAGTGGGATGACAGATACTCAAAAGCTTACAGTAATTGTTGAAGGGGTTATTGGGCTGTCAACTATAAGGACCCACAAGTGTGGGAAACTGTAGATGCAATTGTTTGGTCCTGGAGACCAAACAAAGAAGGACCATTTTCTAGAATAAATATTCCATAAAGGCATGCTCTAAAAGCCAAAGAAGGCCTCACTCATGCACATCAACCACACTTGGATCAAAGTTTAGATATGGTATCAAATGTGGAGTAGAATTATGTGGAGCTTCTATTGTGACTATACTAGTCAATTTTGTAAACAAAATATTTTTTGTATCTTCCTTTGTTTCATGTAATTCGTAGTTTTTATTCAAATCCATGTGTTGTACGTCCTCTTGACTTTTGGTGTTTATCAACACCACAATCCTATGAGATTTTCACTTTATTTACTAACTAGACACCTCAATTTTTCCCACTTTAAGTGGAAAATTCCCAAATTACATGAATTTAATCAATTTGGAGATTCCCATAATGTGAGATTTTTAACAAAATACCTAATATGGTCTTAAAAATTTGGTTTGTAGTTGTTGTAACGCATTGACGGAGAACCATTTTTGCCACTAATGAAGTGGAGAACATCTTCGACCCTCTCCCACCTACTTCTTTGGATAAGAAGGAGACAAAGGAGAGAAAGATCAATGATTCAAGTCCACTGCTACCAATCTTAGAGAGTATGATTGCCATGATGATGATGATGATGAAGCCAACATATCTACAAACAACAATTCAATTTCTTAGGAGCCATTGGTTTAGATTTAGATCAAGCTACTTGTAGAGATCTTTTGGAAGATGATTCATAAACATGTTGTATATTTTATTCTATGAAAGGTTTTGTCGTGTTTCCCATTCATCACTTTCTCTCTCTCTCTCTCTCTCTCTCTCTCTCTCTCTCTCTCTAAATTGTCAAGCATGACAATTTATGTTAATCAAGTGGATGTGATTACTTTAATAATAAAACATATATCATTTTTTGGCACAAATCTTCTTGAAAATTAATAAATGCTTTGTATTTCTTTAAGAAAATAGAAACAAGTACTCAAATTTCATATTTTGGCTTTAAATCATTGCACAAAAATATTAGAGGCAATAATGGCCGCTATAACCTCTCTCTCTTTCTAATATCCACCTTCACACATTTTCTTCCATTGTTGTTTATGAAGAGTTATGGGTGCAAGTCGAGTTTGTGTTTTGTGTTGTGTGCAGTGCGAGAGTGTTTCTGCTATTGAAGACTTCTTTGAGGTGCTCCTTTATTGTTCCCCTTGCTCAACGCCTCTACATTGCAAGAGAGTTCATTGCCACCACTATCTAAAGTCTTTCAAATATGCAATGAATGCATGGATGTGGTCAATGAGGTGAAATGTGTGCATAATATTTGCGCGGGGGGGGGGATGAGAGAGTGCAAGCTTCTTCTTTTTTATGCAGAATGAATGTTTTTATTGCGGGCCAACATTTGTGACAGAGCGGTCACATGCATGAGCAACCTAATTTATTTTTTTGAAATTTCCAATCATGTTTTAAAAAATCTTTTCACAAGCAAAACAAAGGGAAATACCCAAATTTCAATGTTTAAGCGCTAAAGTGGGGCGTGTAATAAGAGAAATAATAGAGGTGGTAATAGGCACGGTAGTAACCGTGGTAATATTTAAACTGCAAAAAAAATTCCTCCTGTCCCTCTGATCTCTCTTTTTTGGCCAACTCATTTTGGACACTCTCTCTCTACAAAACGTGATAAAGATTGTGGTAAATGTTTTCAAAGTTTCATAGTGTCTTGCATACATGTGAGGCAAAAATTTATTTGCATGAAGTTCACAACAAATGGTGCCAAAAGAGTTCACCACCGTTCATTTTCCACTTCTCTAATTTCAAGGCTACAACAAGGAATTAAATCTCCATCAAAGTTTAAACATTGGTTGAATTAAATTACCAAATATTAAAGGTACAATTTACCACTTAGATCAAGGCCATAATTAGGGTTTTCTCCCAACCAAATAGGCTTGGACACACACAGTAGCAGTAATGGTTAGAACAAAGCTCGGGGGGGTTCGCCATTCAATAACCCCTATATAGCGTGCGTTTGTGGGGAATTAAAAAAACTTCTCTTTTAACATGTCTAAATGAATAAAATGACCCCTTATTTTCGATTTTTTTCCCAAAATTGAATATAAAACCCCCTTATTTTAATTTATCTATGTTAAATTGCCTAAACTTTTTGCATTTGAAAACCCCTCCTTTTGAACTCACGTTATACATTAACATGATTACATAGCGGCACCCCCGAGGAACAAAGAAACAATTGTACAATTGTGGACCTTCTTAGATCTTACATGGATGAGAACACTACTAAATGGGAGAAATATCTCTCTATGCATTAGTATTTCTATAATAACACACATCATTCTACCATCAATTGACCTCCTTTTGGGATTTTCTATGGCAAGAAAGACCCTGTCCTACTCTCTTCTATTAGTAATAATATCCCAACCACTAACACTATGGCAGGGGTCTTTCTATGGCAAGAAAGACCATGTCCTACTCTCTTCTATTAGTAATGATATCCCAACCACTAACACTATGGAAAGAGACCATGCCAAAATTTTACAAGAGGCCATAGATTGTATTAAAAGAGAACCATAGATATAATCAACACATGCTAACAACCTTGTATGGCTTAGGATAGAAAAACCAAGATTGAAGAGTGTAGAAAAACATCATGTAGTCAAGTTGGCCACTAGATTTTATGGCCCATTTAGAATACTTGATTTAAGATAATTGGAAATTCATTTTTATCGGGCATTCCTTCACATTGGATAATACACAACTCTTTTCACATCAATTTATTAGGACCACACAAGGGACCTATTCTCAATAGTCCTCCCAACCCGCCCCCCCCCCCCCCCCCCCCCAACCCCCCCTTGCCCCCATTGAAGGTGATGAAGAAATTCTTGTTCTTGAAACAAATCTTGGTCATGAACTCACCATTACCTGTATGTATAATCAATACAAAAGTCATGATTTGCATATCATGCCCCTAGGGTCATAGATTTGTCTATTCGGGAAAAAATGATCTCTTTTGAGTGCAAATTTGCCACTTTAGGTAGCACAATCATAGTGAAATTTCTTGGTTTAGAAAGCATGTGTAGATTCATTTTAGGAAACATGACGACAATGCAATTTTTTGTTTTACATAGCATGCCCATTTGTGTAGATCTATGAGTTTATGCAACACCAATTAGTAGAACATTCTACGAGGATATTCGTCTTTTAATTGTGGAGTATATCTAAAAAATGAGCATATTTGAATAAATGCTCATTGTTTAATTGGGACATTTTATTGATGATGCAATGTGGATTGATGAGTCTATTATGAAACATGGTAAGATGATGTATTTAGAAGATCGATGACTGCATAGGTGTAGGACATGTGTGACATGGCTTCTATTTTGTGATGGTACCATTGCCTTATGGGTGATAATCGTGAGCCATCTACATAGTTTATGTCAAATGGATTAAGAAGTAATTTTGAGTAATTAATTATTATATTTGTGAACTCATCACTATGAGCAATGAATATCTTATACATAAGTGACAATTTTCATTTTTTTGAGCATGGACATAACCTATAAATTAAATATGTGAAATGAGGGACATGATCACTCTTGCATTGGGGAACATTTCTCTCATTTCTTATGTCTCTCTCTCTCTCTCTCTCTCTCTCTCTCTCTCTCTCTCTCTCTCTCTCTCTCTCTCTCTCTTTCAAGTTTATGCATCTCAAGTGAATGACCAATGTAATTCTAGTTATTATTTTGTCTTTTAGGTATTTATTTTACTTATTTGACATGATTATCGATAGGAAAATTCTTGACTCTTATTATATAAGTGCACCCAGACCCTCACTGTATAATTTATCTAATTCATTGCAGTTTGGGTTGGTTATGGACACGTCTCTTGCTTTCTCTCTCTTTCTTGCATTCTCTTTGTAGCACTTTACTTCCACATCATCGTCTTTTACATGATATCAAAGAATTACGTTCTTTGATCATGGGAGGAAACATGATGAAGATGACGATTGGAAGCTCCTATTGTCTAACATTTTTTCCTAGCATTTTAAAGTGCTAGTGAAGGAGTGCCATTTAATATCTTTCTAAAGTGTAGCAGTGAGGGGAAAAAGTTTTTCATTGTGTAGTCACAATTTGAATTTATCATTGACTGAGTGATCTTGCCGATCATCTTGAAACACTATTGGGTAGGAGCCTCAATAGGTTTCATTTTATGTGCTTTTTGAGATGTTGTCCCTTCGATCTACTTGACTCTACATCACGCTCCCATAAAAATCCTGAAATGCTTTCTCTAGATTGGGCATAAAGTTTCACAACCTACATCTTTTTGAGTCATGCCTTGAAGACACTTTGAAAGCGAGGAGGATCTCTTCCTTGTGCATTTTTATATAAATTAGCTTTGAGAATAGCTTTAAAGTGCAAACTTGCACTAAGGCTTTGTTACGTGACTGGGCACCCTCTTGTTGTAGTGGTTAGTTGCAATTGGGATAGCTGGCGTAATGGTTAATTATGTGTTTTCTATTTATTTTCTAATTGACTTGATGATGATGATGATTTTGTAGAGTGGAATGCAGGGAGTTGATGAAGAGATGCCGGCAATTACTCTTGGCCATTTTATATTCGCACAGTATTTTAGAATTTCATTTCAATAAGCCACTATGGATCTGTAGATAACTGTAGTGGGAACTCCCCTTATGGGTCATGCAAGAACTAATGAGCTTCACTCATTTACAAAAGTTAAGTGGTTGTAAAAAGAGGGGCCTCAATTTTTGGCACCTTAAACTCAAAAAAAAGATATTAAATACCAACTCCACAAGAAAGGTGCCGTGGAGTTTGGGGCTAGATTTAAGCCTTTCTCTTGCAGATTCTCTTCTCTACACTGTTATACTATGCTTACTATGATGTGTACTCTCTAATCAAATCTCCATCTCTTACAATTCTCTTACACACTCTTACAAACTTGTCTATGTCAATTCTATGTTCTGAGTGTGTGTGTGTGTGTGTGTGTGTGTGTGTGTGTGTGTGTGTCTGTGGGTGTCATAGTCTAGATGTGTGTGTATGCTTGGAAATTGGAAAAAGAGTTGGACATGTTGATGGTGATGTTTATGAGCATGTGTTGAATAAATTAAGCAATCGGTCTCCCCATCTCAGCTCCGCTCCCAACAATGGTAACTGAGCGAAGGTTTCGTTTCAGGAGGAGTAATTATGTGAGCATGAAGGCTCGATCTTGGCAGTCAAGAAGATATCATTGAGAAAGTCGAGGTAAATTTAAAGTTGTTACGTATGTTGGAATTAGGGTTGCAGAGAAACGCACACAGCTTGGAGAAGACGAAGGAAGCTCAAGGCACACAATAGAGAGTGTGTTACTTAGTATGCAATGGAAAGATAGATAGCCCTAGAGTGATGGGCGTTGTCAGGAGTTTTTTGGAGCAAGGGATTGCACATATGTACATACACATGCATGGTGCATCAAATAAAGGATTGCCCATTTTCCAGAGCCAGGTGGTTACGTGGGGCCCACATGTGTATAGGTAGGACAGTGTTTACATAGTGCATCGATTTTCATCGTTACTAGTACCAGTGTGTTTTTTCTACAATAATGAGGAGTTGGTGGCACGTAAAACTTCTCGAGGAAGCTATCTGCGGGCTGACGACATGAGGTAAGAAGGTGCGTCAGATGGCATCTAGTGGCGTCAGGAGGTCGAATGGGGTCAATATTTGCACGTGGATGAGTACGGACACAACGTGGGTGTTTTCTTGTGATAGTTATGCAGAAAGGTCATTATGAGGACCATATTTTGGGGCCACTTCACATGGTGGCGGGATGCATTATTGGAAAAAGCTGAGTGCCAGGTGTGCGGCTGGATGCAAAAAGGTGACAACTATGCACTGCGAGGTCAGTTTTTGGCCTGTTCAGGGTTCGTTTGAGGTCATCTAAAGTGCCAAGGGTGCCCAAGTAATAAATCTAAGTGTGTGAACTGAAAAACCTGAGAGAAGACCAAAAAAAACGTGGAGAGAAGAGGAGGAACAGCCGCAGGTGTGTTTTTGGGGTTTTTGGAGCCTGTTTTGGCTCCGTAAACTGCTCATCCGAGGTCGGATTTGAGCACTTTGACATTGTAGAATGGGGTTTTGGGCCGTTCCGGACGCGATGGCGCTGTCCATTTTGCCAAATTCCTCACTCTTTTTTTGTTGTTTTTGTTGTGTAAGTTTCTCCTATGAGCGAAGCTTCTGCTCCAGTTTGTGATTGTATCTGGCATATTTTACCCATATTGTGTGAGTTGTTTGCCCCATTGGTGTTGGCCCAAGATCATTTGTATTTAAACATCAGAAGTTCTTCTCTTTTTGAGCTGAGTTTTTTGGGTGTGGGTGTGGGTGTGGGTGTGGGTGTCTCTCTGTGTGGAGTGGGCAAGTGGATAGTCTCTCTCCTCTCACTCCATAGGTGTGTTCCCTGTCTTGGCCAAGTGTGTTGTGTAAGCCGAGTGGTGCCCCATAGTGTGTGTGTGTATCCATCCTGCTCACAGCATATATACAATACTTGGGGGAAAAAACCTCCTAAAGAGGGAGAAAATGCCCCGGAGGTCCTAGTGTGTTCACACACATCACTACCACATGTATATGGTAACAAATCCCCCCTAGAGTGATGCGGTGAACGAGAGCTGCCATAGGAGTAAAGGAAAGTGCCATGCCTTGAGGACATGATCATTCCACAAAGGGGAGTAAGCCAAAAGATTTGCGGAAAGCTTCAAGATTCTCATGATACAATGCCTTTGTGAAAATATCTGCAAGGTTGTCCTTTCATGGCACATAATCCAAGATGATCTCTCCTACTTAGAGCCTCTCCCTGATATAGTGGTAATTCACCTCAATGTGCTTTGTGCGAGCATGAAAAATTGGGTTCCTCACAACTACCAATGTGCTTTGATTGTCAGTGTAGATAGTGTTGGCAGTGTCCTATCAAACACCCAAATCAACCATAAGGCGTTTGAGCCATACACTCTCAACCGTAGCTGTGAAGACTACCTTGTACTCAGCCTCACAACTCGAAGTGGCCACAGTAGGTTTCTTTTTGCTGAACCATAATATACATGAACTACCAAGCATGAAAAAAAAACCACTTGTGGACACTCGCGTGTCAAAACAACCAACCCAATTTGAGTCCGAAAAAGCATGTAACTCTGGCGGCAATGATCCCCCTTTGGGATAAAACAAGCCAAGATGTAAAGTGCCACTAAGGTAGTGGAAAATCCTCTTGACAACCTGCCAATGCTTAGACCCTGGGTTATGCATAAATCTGTTGACCTGTGAGACTGCAAACTGAATATCTAGCCTCGTGTTGCATACATAAATGAGGCATCCAACAGCAGTTTGGTAAAGAGTGACATCAGCAGGATCGCCAACATCATGTAGACTCAACTTTAAACCTGTTTCCATGGGAGTGGTAGTAGGTTTGCAATCCTCAAGTCCAAACTTACATAGCAATGTCTCTATGTAACTTTTCTGACACAAGGCAATACCACCATCACACTGCTTAAACTGTATAACCAAGTAATGATGCAACAACCCCAGATCTTTCATCTTGAAAGTAGCATTCAAATCAGCCTTAAATTCATCAATATGTCTCTCATTTGATCAAGTGATCAGCAAATCATCGACATAAAGAACCACAATGAGAAGTATATCACCCTCACGCTTTACATACAATGTGATTTCTGTTGGACTGTTACGAAAGCCTCGTTTTAACCAAATGAGTGTCAGCTTTCTTATACCAAGCACGAGGAGATTGCTTCAACCCATAGAAAGCCTTCTTACATCTGCACACTTTGTCCTGTTGTCCTTTTATGACAAAACCGCGAGGCTGCCTTACATAAACTTCCTCAAATATGTCCCCATTCAAGAAAGCAGTAACAATGTCTGATTTATGTACATCCCAACCAAAATGAGCTGCCAATTCGCATAGAAAACACACAGTATTCATACGACAAGTGGGAGCAAAAGTCTCTTCATAATCTATGCCTTTTTGTTGTTCATAACCCTTTGCAACAAGTCGAGCCTTATGACGATCGATCTCACCATCCGGCTTGCCTTTCAACTTGTAAACCCACTTTGTACCAATGGCCTTTTTGCCAGGAGGCAAATCACATAAGGTCCATGTGTCATTTTCTATAAGTGCGTCATATTATGATTGCATGGTAGCCATCCAATTTTTTGAATTCTGTGCTTCATCAAAAGACAAAGACTCCTCAACATCATGTAAGCTAGACACAGCCAAAGCATAACAATCTGATGCATAAGATGCATGGTGAGAGCCTACTAGACAAAGGTTCATCCAATTTACTATCACCCAAAGTGTGCACCAGTCATTTTGGCATACCTCTAGCCTACTCATTTTCAGCCCTTTCCTCATCAAGTACATCATGTACATCTACATCAGTAATAGGCTGATCTGTAACATTTTCAGAAACCCCCATAGGTTGTACATTTGCCTCATTGGAAATTACAGTCGTATTTCCACCACTGAAAAGAGGCAAAAAAGTGTCATAAATGTCCTGTGAGCTTACATTACTGTTTCTAGTACATGACAGCAAGGGCTGAACAGAATCTTCCACAAACACTACATCCCGTGAAACCATAATACGCTTTGTTTGCAAATGATATAACCTGTAACCTTTTCTTTCAGCACTATAACCAACAAAAATACATTTGAAAACCTTATCATCCAATTTTCTGCGCTATGTTTGTGGAACCAAAGCATATGCCAAATAGCCAAAAAAACGCATGTGCTGAATAGAAGGCTTTCTATCATGCCATGCTTCATATGGAGTAATAGACTGCAAAGCTTTTGTAGGACACTTGTTAAGTACATAAGTGGCACACATGATGGCCTCAATCCAAAAAGAATGCGGCAAAGCTTGACTTTTGACCATACATCGTGCCATTTCCGTTAGTGACCTGTTTTTCCTCTCAGCAACACCATTTTGCTGAGGTGTATAAGGCACTGTATATTGGTGTTTTATCCCACAACTAGCCGAAATGCATTAAATTCATGAGACATATACTCCCCCCCTCAATCGAAACAGAGGGTGCCCATAGTACATTTTGAGACATTTTCAACCATAGCCAGAAATTGTTTGAAGCACATAAAAACTTTGGACTTCTCTTTAAGCGGAAATACCCATGCATGCCTGGAGTAATCATCAATGAAAGTCACGAAGTACAGGTAATTGCCCAAGGACGGAGTTTGCATGGGCCCACAAACATCACTACGCACAAGTTGCAACCTGCATGTGGCCTGAACTGAACCATCCTTTGGAAACTTAGAACGCTGCATCTTACCCAAAATACATCCTTCACAAACATGTTTGAGAGGTGCTTCAAGAGGCGACAAAGAAGCAACCATATCAGATTTCTACAAACGCAGCAAACTGGAAAAATTCAGATAACCAAAACGTGCATGCCAAACTTTTGCATCTGAAAAAGCCCTTGAATCTACAACAGCATTTGAAAAAAAATTTCCACACTTGTCATACAAACTGAGCTTATACAACCCACGGAAAAAAAGGCCAGATGCAACAATTTCTTCACAAAACTACGATCATGAACTGTACATCTGTCATCCACAAATTTGACTACAAGTCCAAGTCTAGCAAGTGCGGATACAAACAAGATATTCTTCTTGATCCCACGTACATAAAGTGCATCAACAAGTGTGAAGGAACTGCCATTAGCAACAGTGAGCAAAATCTTTCCATCTCCCTGAACTGGATAAGCGGCATTGTTGGCACAAGTGACAGAATTCCCAAGAAGGACAAACTTGAGAGAGGTGAACAATTCACGATGTGAGGTAATGTGCTTTGTAGCACCACTATCAAAATACCACACATGTGAATATGCATCAATTGACAAGCATGCATCATGGACAACAGGATTGTAAGTGCACTTTGCGCTAAAAGCTCATTCTGCATCAACATCAGCAACATAGTCTCCTTTCACAGAAGACTCAACAACGACTGCATTTGTAGTGGAACCAGCATTTGCAATGGAACCACCCTCTTTCTTCTTAGCCTCTTTGGCCTTCAACTTAGGACAAGACTTGATCAAGTGATCATTAGCTTTACAATAATGGCAACGCATCTTCTTTTTGCCCTTATCACCAGAATTGCCAAACGAAGTGCTGCCAACAGAAGCATTCAGAACAGATGTTTTGCCACTCGTAGGAGAACCATAAGAAGTGGCTTCATTACTCTTACCACCCTTTCTCTGAGAAGCAATAAAATCCTGTTCAATTGCACGCTGTCTAGTCCTGTTTTTTCTAGAAAGTGACTCTTGCAATAGCAATGTGCATAATGCATCAAACTGGATTTCCTTGGGTCATTAGTCTCCAAGTGCTAGCAAAAGTCTGGTAAGAATCTGGTAAGGCATCAAGAACAATCTGCACGAGGGAACTATCTGAAATGACTTCACCTGCAGAAACAAGTTGCTCATTAATATCCTTGACACTAGCAAGGAAAGTGTCCATATCATCTTCCTCATGCATAATCTTCGACTCTAGCTCTTTACGTAGAAAAGCAACTTTTGCCTCATTGCAACTTGCATAAAGACCAGCCTAAATATCCCAAGCCTATTTTGCAGATTTTGCTGAATGGATGTGAGGAACAATGGTGCACTTCACAGACAAAGCAATCAATGTATTAGCCTATGCATCCTTTACATCCCAATGAGCTTGTTCTGTCGTAGGCAAAACAACTCTAATAGCAGCAGTCCTTGCAGCAAGACCTGCAACATCCTCAACATCGCCTACATCCTCAGAACTAGGACGTACATCAATGCCCTGCACAATATTCCAGACGCCCTTTGATACAAGAACGTTTTGCATCATATAAGCCCACATAGGGTAATTGTCCCCATCCAACCTATCCTCAGCACAAAACATCTTGAACACATCTGTGTTCTTGCTGTCAGCCATGGTAAATGTTGCACCTGATGTGAAAACTTCCCAAAAATAGGAGAAACGGAGCGGGAACAACACATGCTATATAGCACAAACCTTAGAAGACTATGCGGCACCTGTTATGCAGAGAACGACACTGACAAAAATTATACACAAAATTACAAAATAGTCAGTGCAGTACTGTCTGTAGTGGAAACGGAGGCCGAAATGAGCCCAAATCAAAATTTTGATCTCGTAGATCCAACCGCTTGTAGTGATCCAACCGCTACGTCATATTGCTTGTGAGAGATGTGGGTGTTCTCAAACAACCATCGCCAAATATCAAATTTTGTATGTTGCTCTCGATACTTGAACATCTCTCTGGTTGGTCCAGTAAGAGTGATTTTTTCCTAAGTTAGCAATAATAATAACAAATCATCAACTATAATCTTTATAATCATCGATTTAGGTTGTAATTCAATCAATCTTACATATTTGTCCTTGCAGGATGCCTTGCCTCCCGAGCCATAGTGCGTGAGAGTTTGTCTGACGTGAGCTTCACGTTGTTGTCTGTAGGATGAGCCCGTCGCAGCCTGATCGCTCTTTTCTTGCA
>NC_140945.1:67241280-67243780 GCF_014529385.1 Adiantum capillus-veneris
ATGTGCCAAATGGAACCCGACAAGTAGGTTCGTAACAGCATAAGGCAAAAAAATAGATGGGACACTTGGCCCAAAATACTTTATGCGGACATGCCCTTCGCATGGCTCTGTAAAATTCAAGCATACTTATACGTCTTGAAAAACCAAGCAAAGCATACTAAAAATGGAATAACACCAAATCAATAGATGCGTACCTGGAGATTTGAACGTAATGTTCACTTACCCGTATTCAAACGGAGAGGAGCACGTATCTTACCTGAAAAAACAAACAGCATTGCAATGGGAACCATGGGGTTTCCTTTGCAATCCAAGCCCTTGGATTAGAATCTACATAGTCAAACCCCTTGGTAAGACTCCTTGTAGAAAATGCTCAAGTAGCAGATAATGGTAACCAACATAGTTAACCGTGTACGGAATGATTGGAATCAACTTGAAAAGTGTGGCCGTGCGCTACCACGTTTGGTAGATTGCAAAATTATTTCCTTGAAAGTAGAACTGGGAGAGATCAACTGTGATCCTCAATGCACATAAAACTGTGATCCTTAATGCCTATGGGGTTATGTAGCAATCACCCGTCGGGTCTTACCCCAAAACAAAATGTCCATAGACACTCCGTAGTGCTATAGAGAGAGCAAGAGACCCACACAAGTGACTACTAAGCTCTTATGGACAGCCATGCTATCACAATTGATTGTTGCATCTATACTTTCTGGTAGAGATCAGCTGCTACGTGAGGTGAAGATTATCAAAAACTCAACTTGAGTGTCGCACTGAAAACATGTAGTGCAAAAATGACACCCGAAACATCCCTAATGACAAGACTCTTGCTTGCCCATTAACGTCCATGTGCACTTCCTTGGGTATATCGTGAAAATAATCACCCAAAGAATGCCAATAGTTGGGTCTTACCCGTGGCCTTACCCATGGCCTAACAATGGCTCTTAGCCTGTTTGGCTCATAGCCCTTATGCAAATTAGTGTTCAATCGAAGAACCGAGGTAGACTAATTTGAGTAGCATCTTAGCCATGTGCTAGCTGTGAGTTAGAGTACCTTGGCTCAAGCTGACTCACTAGCAGAATATGTATCAAAAGCTTATGCTGGGCTGAGGAACTTTCCATAAATTTCTAGTGTGTGTGCCTAGAAGGTGTGCTCGTAGATAGCTTATGCCTGACTGGCAGCTTATCCTATAGAGCATGCTACAATCTTCCTGTATAATGCTGTCATCGAGAGAGAAAAGAGAAAAGACAAACAGCATTCAGAAATTAGTATGGCTGTGACCGAGTGCCTGGTGTGATAGCGGAAGCATAATCGTTGAAGCGGTGGATTTTATGCCGCCTATTTAGTATTCCATGCATACACATTGTGAATCCCTTGGCGAGAGTGATGGCCTCAAAATTGAGAGCCAAAACCATTAGTGCCTTGCACAGTTTAAACTGGTAGGGATTTTGGGAGGTTGTATTCCCTATTTTGCGAGTTTGTTAATCTTGTATGCCACTGCTCGTGATTCCGAGTAATTGTGCAGTACCTTGGCACAAGGGAGAAGCCTTGATTCATGAAAAATTGTCAAAGAACTTTTCTTTGTACACAAGCATTAGTTTCCAATGTATAAACATGGAAAAAATAAACAATACTGAACTAGGTCTAACCTGATCATCCTACTGTGACCAGTTGTCGTGAGATGTGGAAAGAAAAACTCTCTCAAATGTAAATCTTTGTCTCTGTTGCGTGAGAGAAAGTTGGCCTGAAATATCCTGCAAGAATATGGAGAAATTTCCCGAAAAGCGTGTGCTCATAGCATACACCAAACGGGAACAATCTCAATTTAAGAGTCGTAGATTGAAGCCTTGCTTCACATAAATATCTTTGTACTGAAACCAGTGCTGTATAAGCAGCCTCCGTCAGCGTGTAAAAACTGTGACAAAGAGTCGGCCATGCCAAGGAACTTGCTTTCTGTTTCTAGTCCAGTAACAGGCTATGCATGTCTCCTTTGATGCATGTGAGATATATGCATTAGAGATGAGGCATGTTCCATCTAGGTCAAATGATTCGTAAGCAATTGACAGCCCTGCTATTGTTACATCAATTTGTGGTCGATTATGAAAAGATGTATAGTAAGTGAATGATGCCATTTGCATATATTACCTTATGCAGAGATATGACGAAAATGCTGTAACCCGTTATGCAGATGACAGTAAACCCAAAATCAACTGCGTACCTCATTAAGCACTCATGCCGACCAATCTTGTCTACTCGAAAATTGAATGTGTTATCGAGGAGAACTACAAATAGGACGAAAGCAGTAACCCAACATTGGATTACACCGGCCGTGCTCATGAGCACTCTTTCATGGAGTCTTGCTAATGACAATAGCAGTCATAGGCTTATTGACCATTACTGCTAGGCAATGTTGCCCCCCTGCATAAATCATGATGTTAATCAACTTGATGAAAACAAAATTGAACGAGGTTACCTTGTTGCTGTCATTGTATTCAAAGCCGTG